>NC_140472.1:25443059-25718059 GCF_051167445.1 Perissodus microlepis
AACATAAGCCTGATGTAACATCACCAATTAAAGCTCACTTGTCATCTGTCGTGTTTCCATATTCCAGGCTTTTAGCATACAGCTAGTTGTTTACAGAACCAGGAGATTTTATACAGACCGCCACAGAGACAGACAGAAACTAATAACCTGCCCTTTCCTAAAGATGATGATTGCCTGGTATTGAGTCACCTTGTTTCCTCCAGTATGTTTCTAAATCTGGTTTAAAGCTCCAAATTTGTCTCAGGTCCAGGTCTCTGCATCTGCACCTTGAAAGACTTATTAGAACTGTTTTATATTCATATCTTGTGCAAAACAAGAACATATGTATGCTCCAAAGTGTGCTTCCAGCCAGTAATATGATCCGCTGGAAAAAGGCTAGAGGTGTCAATACTACTACTCCCGTCTCTTTGTCTTGCTACTTCCCTCTATCCAATTAGACTCAAATGCAGTTCAAACTCAACACCCTTTGTATTCTCGGCTCACACAGGTAACAAGGCTTTTGGTGAGGTGCTTGTGTGTGAGAGAGTGGAAGATTTTGTGAAAATATACCGCTGGTGTGTAATTTGACGTCTTTTGTTTAAACAAAGACCGCTTTTTAGTAGTCAAGCGCCTTACTAGAGCTAAGGACTGCAGCAGTGAAAAAGAGTAGCATAAAGTTAAAGCCCCCCTACAACCAGCTCTTGCCAATTTGCAACATCTTCACAGCAGGTAGTTAATTTGAAGGCAATTCAAAACATCCAAATGAATGGAAAGCAAGCTTCAACATTTTCAACAGGACATCAAAATTGTCTGTACAGTCACCAGGCAACACTGATAAAAACCGCTTTGAACATTTGGTGAGCTTGTTCTACTCTTCTCTTACTCATGAACAAGACTGGGAGATACCATTTCCATGACTTGACATGACCATATTTGGCACACCTGAAATTTAGTTGGGCGTATAATGCCAATTCATCTAAACCCATTTACAAAGAACAGGGTGTCTTCCTCTTCTTATTGAAAGTTGTTATTAAGGCAGAAGGAAAAGGAAACACAGCCTACACAGTGCTCGCACTTTTTTGGTAACACCTTCCCTTCGATACTATGGGTAGGGACGTGAACATTCAAATAGTAAAAAGTATTCAAGTACAAAACAGTAAACAAAAACCTTATTGGTAGAACTTTACTTACTTCTACTCACATTTTAGAGAAAGGACATACAGTGCAGACTCATTTAAGTTTTAGACATATCTCAGCCTGAAAAGGATTCATTATTTTTCCCCCTCATCAATCTATACACACTACTGCACATTGACAAAGCAAAGAACATTTCGGTGGAGAATTTTATACTGTCAGGAAAAAGGTCTGAAATATCCTACTTGGCATTCACATCGTTTACTTAATACTCAAAGCACCTTTTACAGCAATGACGGCCTTAGATTTTCTTGGGCAAGATCTTTCAAGGTTGACACACCTTTTTACACGGTTTCTGCCATTCTTCTTGGCAGAATAATTCAAGTTTAACCAGGCTGGGTGGGAACAGGGTGTACAGTCATTTCCATGCATCTCCAGAGAAAATAATAGCCTAATCTGTTTAATATGAGTCAGATGAGGACAAAGTGGAAATGTTTGCCCATAATGCATAGAGCCACGTCTAGCAATAACCAAATACAGCTTATCAGCACAAACACCTCATACCAACTGTCAAGAACTGTGGTTGAAGATAGATGAGTTGGGCTTGTTTTACAGCCACAGGACCCGAGCACCTTACAGGCTTTGAGCCAGCCATGAAGTTTTCTGTATATCAAAGTATTCTAGATTCAGATGTGAGGCCATCTGTCCAACTGCTAAAGCTCAGGCCAAATTGGGTCATGAAACAGGACAATGATCCCAAGCATACCAGTGAATAAACACCATATGGCAAAAAAGAAACAACTCAAGGTGTTGCAATGGCCCAGGCAAAGTCCAGACCTCAGCACGATTGAAATGCCCTGGTAGGATCTTAAGGGCACGGAGCATAAACGAACAAAGCTCAATGAACTGATGTTGTAAAGAAGATCAAAAAAGTCTGGCGCAATGATAAAATGACTGATTCAAGTTATTTCAGCTAATGGTGGTTCTACAAGCTACAAAATCATGGGATGTACTTAGTTTTCCAGTGTTTCTTTTTCAGATGACTTTATGGCCAATTTAATATCACCATAACAAGTGAAGTAAATAAGTAAATGCTAAATATATGTTCTTAACAGACCTCAAAGTCTAAACTTCAGTCTTGTATCTAAGGACACTAGCGTTATAACACTTTTTGCATGGCAGAGTTTTCATCTAAACTGAGCTCCAAATCACAACATGGCACTTTTTTTAAGGTAAGGACCTTACATACCTTAAGGACCTTAATACAGGAAAAAAACAACAATCAGACAACCTATATGAGCACTTGGCAATAGTGGGAAGGAAAAACTTCCTTTTAAGAGGAAGAAACTTTTAGCAGATTATATTCAGTCAGGACAGATCCTTGCTCTAAGGTAGTGGTTCACAATGCTGAAAACGACTTGTGACACCTCATTAATGCCAGTAGTGTGTATGCATGTTGCGGGTGGTTTGACTAAATTAATTTTTCATCTGGAACATTTTCAGATGTCCCAAGAAGTAAAACGATTTAGTATTTTATTCAGAAAAGTTCACACTAATTTTATATACTCTTAATATCACAGTTTGTTTCTCATCTATTTTGGTTTTTATCCTGAGATACTTTTCTTGGGTTCTGAACCACATGCTCGGAAGCATGTTTCTATACAATATACACAAAAGAGTGACACTCTGAATACAAGTCTTGCAGTCAAATAAGTCACAACTTGAAATTTTGAGAAAGTAATGGAATTACTGTGTACTGAGAGACAAGAGAACAGAATTTTATTCATGTGTATGAGTGAAGTGCAAGCATAGCGCAGGGCAGAGTGCTGTGGAGCACATTTGGGTCTTTGTAGGAGCTCTGTGCATCAGCATAAGCACATCAGACTATTTTACGCCCACATGAGTGATACAGTACGTTGAACTGAAAATTTACTCATTAGTGTGCAGCCAAAAGTGAGCTTTTGCGAGTTCTACTTCTCCACAAAGCTGGACTTGCTTCTCTCTGCTATTATAGTGTAAAGTTACAACACAAGTGCAGTCACATGCAAACCGAGTAAGGAGCAATGTGCAGTGTTAAACTTTGTGTAGAGCCAAAAACAGGACATGCTGTTATTGTGATTAAGAGTCCACAACGGCTTAAGAAGAGGATGGACATCAACGTGAAACCCAGAGATTTTGAGGAGAAGCAACCTCTAGTTTTAGAAGTCTTTTCCCTTCAGCTTACCAGTTTATTTTTCTCTTTCTGCATCAAGGCTGCCTCTATTATTGAGTGAAGTTATGAAACCCATCTACATTCTTAACCAGCTCTCAGGTGAATGTTGGGGACAGGAAAAGGTGTGTTACTATAACAACCAAGTCAAAGGAGGAGTTGTCTGACTTTTGACGTGAACAGCTGAGTCTGTTGAGGAGGGGGACGGAGCAGAGGAGGATGAGTAGGAGGTAGAGGAGTCGGCATGAAAGGCTCTGCATGTCTGCCTGTGCTAAAGAGGCCTTTTGCTGCAAAAGCTTAACTTCTTTTGTGCCCTTTTGTTTGCCTTTCCTTTAATAGCAAGGCTTTTCTAACAAATCAATGCTGTTATACAACAGGTAGTCAGAGAGCTCCCTTCCTTGTGCCATCAGCATCTCCCTGCTGCATTAGGTGCTACTTAAACATTTTCATTCTACGTTTTCCAGCAGAATTACATAACCCCAAGACTCTGTCCAAATATTGATGTGGAATTGGCAAAAAATGAAACCCAGATAGAGTTTTTCAAAGATAAATGTTTATTCATCTATATTTGAACAAGGTTAACTCGATCCAATTTGAAGCATTTGGACTCGAATTTTGGAAAAACAGAAATAAATCAGAATCAAAACTCAGGCTCTCACAGACTGCTTACAGTTTGTAAGCTTTGATTAGCACTAAGCAGAACTCCAGAAACCCATTGATAATATCTGTCACAGTGGAATAAAGTGGGAGCTGCACCCTGGGACTTGAAGAGACCCAAATTCAGAATCTGTGGCTTGCGTAGTCCGTTGACTGTCAGCTTAACATCTGGTGTTGTGGTTATCCACAACAGCCTGCAAAACAATGTGCCTCAAGTGTGAGATTAAATGCATGCTCCCTAAGGTCAACGTAGACCATCTGAGTTGATAAATCCTTTCTTTCCAGAGAAGCTGGAGCCTGGAGGGCACTAACACGCACAACCAACTGTTAAAAACACAAACCTCTGCAGTGTGTATGCTAAGTCTGTTAGCTTCTTGTAGTTTCTTGTAGTTTTTGTCTTTTTTGTGTGTTTTCTGCAAACTACAGAATTGCCTGTGTATCAGCTTCAGTGACTTTGGGCATTTTCTTATCACCAGCACTGTAATAAAATTATTTTCAACCAGTTTTGATTTTTGTGTTTAATCGGGCATGAGAGCCATTTGTTTATCAAACATTTAGAAATACAACAAATGGTAAGAAAGGTGACATACTCACTGTCTTATATTACTGCTATAACCACACTACTTTTGTTTGCTGCATACCCAAATTTGACATGGATGGCATTCTAAAAGGGGATAACGTGGTTTTAAGATAACTATTTGTTTTTGTTGCTATAGAGAAAATGTTTTATTATTTTTTACCCACGAGATAATTAACTTGGTCACTGTGCTGTTTGGTGCCTGGTCAATGTGTCAGAAAAACACAGTTTTCGCTTGCCGAAAGATCAGCAGAGAGCGCTTGCTTCTTTCTGCTAGAAAAAGGTTTCATAAGAGAGGAGCGTGCCAGCCCAAAAACCAAAACTAAAATTGAAAACAGACTAAGAAGCCCCAGGGAGCTGCAGCATCGAATAATATCAGTGCCGGGTTGTTCTACAGCAACATCTTTCACATGACCTGAAACAATTTGGCCAACTCAGTTGACCCGTTTGACAAAATATCCAACATCAGAGGAGTAATTCCAAACTAAATTGGAATCAGAAAACATGGAGTAAGAACAAAGGAAGCCTGATTTTTTTCTTTAGTCTGTTATACAATGGAAAATACTGCGAGCGTAAACAGCTGAGAAGACAAACAGCTGTGTCCAAACTGATGCTACAACCTCAAGCACTCAGCCTGTGTCAAGCAGTCATAATGATAATTCTGTGCTGACAGTAACGATCCATTAATTCAGCAAAAACTTGAAAATTACAGATACTGTGACTTTGACTTGGCAATTTCAGTTAACAATAACACAACCCCCATCCCCCTCAAAGTGCCGCTCATCTGTCCTGCCAAGATAAAGATACGCAACACTGTGCAACATCCCGAGGGCTCCTGACTGCGCCAGTTCACATAATCCCAGCAGAGCACACACACATGCGCACGGGCAGTCTCTCATCCAAACACTCATTCCAGGTATTCAGAGGTGAAACAGCACGTATCTGCTGCTCCGTCTACCCTCTTTAGCGAACCTTTGCGTGTGAGCCACTCTTCTCCTGCCTTTGGCTAAAATTAGACTTTTCTAACTTCTGTCCACGCCAGTTTAATGAACGCTGACAGGAGGTGAGAGCGGATTTGGCCACAATTATGTCCAAGCACAACGGTGGACAATGGACAGCGTATCATCAGCTTTAATTATGTCAGCATTTTAGGATGCTGCACTGCAACATAAGTCATGAAGCAGTCCTCCATGTGCCTCCTCTCATTTCTTTTTCCATTATGTCCTCCTGTCTATTAGGATAGCAGCAGCAAGTCCAAAGTATCCTGGCATGCTGTGCAATATATAAATAAAAACATAACGTAATGACTTACTAATTATTTAGACACCAAATTTTCAGCCTTGTCTCTTGCATACTGAGATTTCTCCAGATTCTTTAGACATTACCTAATGGAGGTGCAACCCTAATGTCTGATGACATCAGACCTTTTATGGTTTTTAAGCCTGTGTGATACACATGGGAGTAGCACTGGTGAATTTACAGCAACAAGTGGGCATAATGTGTCTGACTCCTACTCGCTCTGCCCAAGCAGAGCCCCTAAATAAACCAAACAGAATATTTCCGGCAGTCAGAACAGGTCTGACATAAGACTGTGGTACGTACGAGAACGGGAAAACAGCTTAGAAAATTTTATTTTTTTGTACACAGTCAAGTTAGGCAATCTTTGTGTTCGTCTCCTTCGAGATCACCTTCTGGTGCCTCTCTGGATCATTTTCAGTGCAAGTGTCATTTTTAGGTCACTGAGTAGATGTCCCATGCTGTTCCTTTTGAAAACTGCTCAGCGGTATCTGGAGACCCAGCTGTCATAATCAGCAGTGACTCTTCTAACAACGTTTGGGTGAGTTTGAAACAGAAGTTGATGTTTGTTCGTTGCCCAAATTTGAGGTCTGTAGTGAAATTGCAGTGGGCACAGTGCAAGGGAGTGATCTAAAAATAAAAGCTCAAAGCTGGCCGATAAGATGACCCTGAAGAGAAATCCAAAAGGATTTTAGATAAGGTTTACGATTTTAGAGACATGCTCCAACAAATATTTGATCCATGTATTTATAATAAATAAATTATAAATGTGTCTGTAGAATTTACACTTAAATTATTTGCAAATAACCGTTTCCTGTCAAGATTTTTATACATTGAACTTGATATGGAAACATGGTAGCAGTCTTAGTCCTTTCTGCTGGATTATCTCACTCTAAAACAAACACTCAAGGATGTCTGCAGCACCATCAAGTACATGCAATCAAATAATTGTATGCAAACAAATTGACACACACACACACACACACACACACCTCTTTACCAAAGGCAATTACCTTTATGATTAAGTAGGCTGGTATCAAGATCCCACAATGTTTGTGGATTTATGAAAAGGATTAATTGGCACATATTTAAAGATATCTCTATGGTTACCAAGCCCAGGTAGCCTGCCTATGCTTTTTACTGATTGCTCTTCTAATTTTCATTTCCACATTCATTAATTTAATTGTTTTACTTAAATGCCATCGCTGTAGTGCTTACATTGCACACACTTACATCTTTGATGAAATATTCCAGGGTGGCATAGGCGATGGCAATTCCATCATGGGTGCTTGTGCCCCGTCCCAATTCATCAAGGATGACCAATGACTGTTTGGTCGCACGGGAAATTATGTCTGAGGCCTCTGTCAGCTCTTCCATGAATGTACTGCGGCCTTTGTAGATGTTGTCTGAAGCTCCCATCCTGATCAATCAGAAAAGGGGAAAAAAGACAGAGAAAATAAGTCAACCATAAAGTGAAACACGATATTTTTGTCTTTTTTCAATCAGGGAGTCAAACATTTTTGTGGTATGACGTCGCAGACTACACAATAAATTACTGGTTAAATGCCAGGGACTCCCTGCCAACCAAAACCAAATAAAAAAATTACATGTTTACTTGTGGAAACTTTGTGGTGATAGCATTGCATTATAGTGACGGACAGTTTGAGAGTCGTGTGAAAACTAAGTACACCTTTACCGTTTCCATAGGAGTTAAGAGGATAATTAAGAGCACTGTGCTGCTAATCAAAAGTACTCAAAGTAATCATCACTGACCACCTCTGCGAAAGCACAAGTTTTGGCAGTTTTTGCACGACGCCATATTTAGCAAAAACCAAACACCACACATCAAAACAGACTCAAACAATTCAAAGCAGAGCAGCAAAGGTGCCACAATGGTCCAGTCAAAATCCAGACTTCAGTTCAATGGAAATTCTGTAGCGGGACCTTAAAACCACTAAGTGTAAATGAATGATGTCAATGAAGTGAAGCAACATTGTAAAAAAGACAAAAAAAAGAAAAAAAAAAGAGTGGACCAAATTACTCCACAATGATGTAAGACACCGATAAAGCCATACAGAAAGTGATTACCTGTTTAAGCTAAAGGTGGGATGTTCTTAGTTTTTCCATAGGACTGCATAGCATACTGTGAACCTTTTTTTTTTTAAACTTCTGGCCATTTTCTCATTTCCCATTGGGTCACCACAGTGGATGGCTGCACATGTTTGATCTGGCACTAACTTTTCCCCTTCCTGATGTAATGCTCCCATTTATCCAGGCTTGGGACCAGTACTGGGAGTACACTAGCTTGTGATGTGAAATGCCCAAGTAAGCACTGTGAGCCTCCAAATGTTAAAGGTTTTTTTTTTTTGTTATTAATGAGTCAGCCTGCTAACAAATAATTAATAAAAACATGTCTTTTTCAGGTAAGCTATGGACTTAACCATATGTTGAGGTCATGGAAGAAAGCATTAAAAGACAGATGTGTTTAAAAACAGAAAACAAAAGACTCAAACTCAAGTTGCAATAATAAAAAACAAAAAAAAAAACAAAAACAAAACTACTGATGCCACTAATGCAATCCACAATTATGGACTGCAAACTGCTGTTGTTCTTCCAGAAATCCCACAAACACCCACAAACAAACAAAGAATCTGCCATTTTTCTCACAGTGAACCTGCTCCTACACAGTCTTATTCTAGGAGAAACATTTCTGCACTGAAAAAAAGAACAAGAGATTGAAATGATGGGTGTGAATAATGCAGGAGAACAACAGTGGGGGGTTCCTTTTCTGAAATTGAACAGAAGAAGAAAGAAATCAACCCGTTTTAAGACGTGGCTGATGGTGTAAAGGATTTAAATGAATTCTTTAATGTCATTTATTCACACATTATGGCCACACAGATATTAAAACTAACTCTAAGGTTTGCTTCAACATTACTCACATTTAAATGAGTCATAATCAACTCTTATCATTGTTAAAAGCATTTAGTGGACGGGCTGCAGCACCTATAAAAGATTAAAGACTATAATAACACACTTTTTAATATCTCTGTGACAGTCACTTCTCCTGTTTTCTGAAGAGGGGAAAAGGTTGCATCCATCAGCCTGAGAAGAGATGACCAGTATGACCACTTAGAAACAAAAACCAGTCATTTCAGCAAGCCTGACGGAAAAAAGTACAAACATTTGAAATCACAATACCAAAATGTTCTTGTTATATTACAACAAGTTATGAGAAAAGACTGAAGAATACATCAGTGACGCGAACTCAGCATGCAACAAGACCACCTATATTTCCACAATAATAGAAATGTACTGATTGGAAATGCTATGACAACGTGTTGAATTCTTCACAAGCTACAAGGCCAATTTGAGAGCTCTTGCTTTCACACAGACTGACAGACAGATCATTGACTCATCTGATAGAAACTCGACTCCAGCTGGATCACAGATGCCACATCTCTCTGGCAGTCGGTGTTTCTCACCACTAAATCTGTCTCTTCCTGTTCTGCTCTGTGTCTATGAATGAAACTCCAACAAGAGCATCTAACACCTGTGTTGCCATGGTTACACCACGCACCCTGTGGATGAGAGGTGTGGCAGACATGTTGCTGCATTTTATTAGCCAGTTTATTAGATCCCAAGTGATGAATTAAATGTCCATTAACATCACAGCTAGCCTGATACTGGCACATATGTACAGCATTATGAAAACCATTTTTAAAGGAATATAATGAATTAAAAAGATGCTTGAGGTATATCGGGTGTTCGTTATAGAAAAGTTTGACTCTGACTATGTTACTTGCAATATTCTCACTATTGTCTGAAGCACATGTAGCAGAGCAGCATCATAGATGAGCAAAATACTATGACAAACACTATTTTTAAGCTTAGCTGGTAATTAGTTTATTGAAATACACAAATACTCTACATAAAAGGTGAAAGCCTAAATATGAGTGTTTTGGCTCCTGACATATTGGGTTTTTTGGAGCCACACTTGATCATATTTAGATGAAAGAGTGGACTGCTAGTTTATCTGCCAACACTACCAAGCCTGGTTAGCAGTATCTGTGTCTGTACAGGACTACAGACACAGATAAATACACCAACTAATTAGTGTTCAGTAATAAAATAGTCAAGTACTGGAATTTTAACAACAAAGAAAGCCATATAACTTATAACCATATAACTAAATTGCTGGAGGTGCAGTCTGTATTGCAAGACTGGTTGCTCAGAGACACATGGTGCTGTACCGATAACGTCCTTCCAATTACTTTGGTCACCAGGAAGTTACTGCAGTCAGTTGTAGTTTGCATGGAAGACACAAATTTGTCTGCAAACGATTCACCAAGCAATAGTGAATCTGTGAGAAGTGGGAAGTAGAAGTTGAAGAAGTTAATAAGTTGCAAGAGAAAAAAACCTTGAAGGGGAGACTGACCTAATTTATTTATTTATTTATTTTTAATAGGCAGAGTGCCACAACTTTTTGATCACAACTATGTTAAAACATGGGGCGATCGTGGCTCAAGAGTTGGGTGTTCGTCTTGTAATCGGAAGGTTGCCGGTTCGAGCCCCGGCTCTGTCTGTCTTGGTCGTTGTGTCCTTGGGCAAGACACTTCACCTACCAGCGCGATATGGCAGCCTCGCTTCTGTCAGTCTGCCCCAGGGCAGCTGTGGCTACAACTGTAGCTGCCTCCACCAGTGTGTGAATGTGAGAGTGAATGAATAGTGGAATTGTAAAGCGCTTTGAGGGGTCCTGAAAAGCGCTATATAAATGCAATCCATTATTATTATTATTATAAAACAAAAATTGGCAGAACATCAATATCCTAACTTTCCCCCCAAAATCCACTAACAGACAGGCTCTAAAATAAAGGTTGTATCTGCATGCATGATTAAAACTCAGAGGAAATTACACCAGATGTATAATGCATAGGGCAAAGCAGTTTACACACTCACTCTGTCCACAGATGAACACAGAAACACAGCAACACTCCACCAGCTGGGTGTCCTGCTGGTCTGATTGAGTCCTCCTTTCTAGCCAAACACACTGATCCTGAAAATAGACTCCATTTATTTTCACCTCACACCTTTCAAGTAAACATGTTGAGCTAGATTCAAGTGTTTTTCTGACACTCGTGGATCTGTCTTTAATCAAAATTTCTTTCAAAAAAATAAAAACATCCCATATTTTAAAAGAAGCAGTGAAGCATTATCAGCATGTGTAGTTTTCCAGGAAGAAAATAAAAGCCCAAGTGTATTTTGCATGACTATTACAATCTTCTATTATACAACATTTTAAAAAAAAGTTTGCTAAAAGGGAATAAAATACATAAATTTTCAAGTAACTGACAATAGTCTAAGCCTTTTCCATGTCAGAATATATCCGTAAACAGTTAAACAGTTGGTGTTAAAGGTGTTCAGGGTGTTATATTCTTCATTTTATGCAAGCTGCTCAACCTGTTCTTAAATCATTTTTAGCCCCGTTTTATTTATACAGACTCAGTATTTCAAAAACTGATTTTATTTGATTTCTTCTTAACAAAGCTGAGGGGGGGGGGGGACTGTTCTGTCTGTGGGGAGAATTTTGCTGCCATTTTTTTTGTTCCCTTGTAGCAATGTTAATCCCAGCAGTAATCTTAGAAATGCATGTGGTAGTTGATTTTTTTATGTTATTTTAAAAAATTATCAGAATGTCTGAATACTTCCTGACCAACACAAATCAAGAACATGGATGTGTGATTGAATTCTAGCAGCAGTACCAATGAAAGCAGAGAAAGAAATGACTCACATATTTGTTTGAGCCTTCCTTTCCTATGACTGATCAAAAAACGGATAGGAACAGACTGCACCCACAAAAGAGTTGGATCCATGGAGCTGCCTCCCTGCCACTGAAAATGACAAACATCTAAATTTTAAATGCAACTTATTAGAAGGATTCACTTTGCAACAACATGATTATCTTTTTGTCACTGCATGATGATTGGCTGCCCCTTGGAAACAGAGGATTTGAATAGTGGGTGAATGAGGTTTCTCACAGCCAGAAGTGTGTGTCTGACATGACCATTTAATCACGATAACTCCTCACTGACATATTCTTACCCGGAGAAATTCTTGGGTTACTTTTTCAGTATGCTTTGGGTCATTATCTTTTGCACTGGGAAGCTCTGCCCCAACAATTTTGTAGCATTGGACTGAATCTGAGCAGAAAGTACAGTCCTGTGCATTTTAGAATTCATCCTGCTACTTCTTATCAGCAGTCACATCATATATAAACACTAGTGACACAGACCTACTGTCAGCCACACATGCCCATGCCATAACATTAACTCCATCATGCCTGACAGATGATGTGATACGGTTTTGGATCATGATGCATTTCTGTTTTTTATGCTTTTCTCATAATTCAGAAATAAGTTTATTATAGTTTGATTTGATCAAAGATTTGATGTTTTCTAGTCTATTCTGGTCTTCTTGTTTTTGAGGTGAACCAGTGGTTTGTACCTTGCTGCCAAGTATTTACATTACCTGAATGCATCTCTTGATCGTACCCCAACCTGACAACTTCTTCACTTGGTTAGCTGCCGGGTTTTTTTATCCGTCTGTCTGTCATCGTGCACTTTAGTTATCTTCTGTGGTCTTTCAGGCCAGTGTGTGCCTCCCTTTTCATTATAATGCATCAGACAGAAGGTTTGGCAAATCTTAAAGTTTTTGCATCGCTCTAATAAATTTATATTGGTGTTTCACCCAAAGGATTGCCTTCCTCACTTGAATAAACATCAGCTCATCAATTATTGAGGAGTCCACTGAAAAGCTGTAAAATTTATGTTCAGCACTTGGAATCCAATAAATATCTTTTTTTCATGGAATAATGAAGGAATAAACTTCAGGTGCCCATCAAAATGCTTGTCAATCAATCATTAAATTGCTTTTGAGCCTCTGAAAAAGGTGGACTGTGTATAAAAATGGCTGAAATTCAGTTTGCGACTGAAACAGTTGATGCAACTTTTTTTTTTTTTTTAAATCTCCTTGGATTAAACCTAAAGACCTACACTTCAATCATTCCTTGTTTGTCTGATTTAAAATCCACTGTGATGGTGTACAGGGGCAAAACTACAAGGACAAATGTGTCATCGTTGAAGAACTAACTGCATATGTGGACTTCAGGAGACGCAGCCACTCTGTGTAAGCCAATGGGATCCCCGCAAGGAAAAAAATATATAACAACACGTTTTTATCAATATTTAAAAAAAAACCCTGATATAAGTATCTTAACGCTTAATATTTTGTAAATTATTTCAGGTTATTCTCAGGGTTCGCCTTACTATTCTGCTACATGGATTTCTGCAGAATTTAATCCTGTGTGATTTAAACCTTCCAGGTTTTATAGAAAACAAAAGGCCTAACCAGCTCTGTATACCGCCTACAAGATGGCACAGGCTCTCTGACACTGCAGCACTATTAAAAACTCATAGGAACAGATGAGTCGATGCAGGATACAGCATCTTTCCACAGGATCAACATGTGTACACCCACAAAGGTGCTGATGTTGCACAGCAAAACACTCGGTGCCGTTTGTGAGGCCTTGTGAGGATGATATCCACATTTCTGGACCCAAAAAAGAAAAATGTAGAAAAGCTGCGCTTTCAGAAGGGAGGGGAGCGTAAGAAAGACTTGTGTAAAGCACGGTATAATCACTGCTAGGAGTCCATGGTCGATTAAAGGTCTTTTCAAAATACAGTTTTACATTCAGCTTCCTCTTGCTGTTTCCATAACAACCATGAAGGGATGGATGAATGTGCTCTATAACCTTCAGGACTAAAAACCAACAAGAAAACACACACAGCAGCTGCATACACGAATACACACACATGCATCTGCCAGCCACTTGGAAAAAATGCGCGCGCACACACACGCAGACAGACACACACTCCAGGCTGCTAAAGTCGCTCTACCAAAGTCTGCAAAAGAACAAAAACACACACAGATTTAGTGGAGTGGGCAGAAAAATTCAAACAAGACTCTTGTGAGGCAGCACACAGCTTTAAAGCAGTATCCCGATTATTCTCCTTCTCCTCATTGATAATCAATCACCCCGATCTGTTCAGACAGGATATCCCATTAGACACCTACGCACCATCTCATTATCCCCAACCCACAAGTCTGCTTATGTCACTCAAGTAAAACTTTCAAGCTCTGCTCTTGCCTGGCTCGCTTTCACACTCATAAATGCATAATATCTCTCACACACACAAAAGATCAAGCAATTCCCAGTGCTGCACCTATTATGCTTGACACAGGAGTGGGAATTGATTGAGCATTTATTATAAGACAGATTCTCCTCAGCAACTTTGACTCTCTGACAGAGAGGCCGAGTAGTCCAATTAGAAACTGATAGGACGACAGAGGTTACATAGGAGGTGAGGAGAGGATGGATTATACAATGTGGGTGCGCTTTCACTGTGGACCTTAATTAGCTCTTAGTTGTATTGTTTGAATCAGGGAGAGTATATTAACCTCCAACCCTGATCAAATACCTCACTAAACACCAGAGGCACACACGGTCAAACACATGCACAGCTCTGTACTAATTTATTATATATAGACCTTCACTGGCTCTTCTAAAGCTGATGCTAACTGACCTTTGTTTAAAAGTCTTATATCCGTAAACAAGCATCACATGTAACCCAAAACTCGGGCTTTCCTATTTCAGCCCTAAAAATATTTGCTGTGCCTTTCAAATGGGCCCATTATACTTTTCCTTATTTTTTTGTCATATACATTACAATGTATTATAGAGGTAGATGCTAATATTAAACATAGTATGAGCTTGACTGATACACCGACACACCCAATATATCAACAGATAAGCCGTTTGTCAAGATTTTGGCAGGTTTTTAACAACTGATAAATTCTACATTTTAAAAAGTAAAGACGAGATGGCAGAAACACCCTTCAAGCATGTTATGTGTTGGCAACAATGTGTGAAATGCCACAAATAACTTTACAGTAAAGCAGAGTGTAGTAAGTGTAGTAGTTGAAATAAGTGCGCCGTCTTATTATCTTTATAATGACTCATAAATAGACAAATAAACAAATGTTAGGAAAATCTGTTTATGTGGTCTAAAAGAAAATAAGTACTGGCCAATATTTTGTATTGTACTGGTCTTAAGAATCTTATACCGGTTGTGCTCTATGCACCAGTAACACCTGAAACTGAGCTGACATTTGTCAGAAAGGCCCAGTATACGAGACATAACGATTATTTCAAACTAGAGATGGCACGATACCACTTTTTTATGTCCGATACCGATACCGATATCATAAATTTGGATATCTGCCGATACCGATATGAATCCGATACAGTGTTTTTTAATCAATAAAACAGTTTTTTTAAATATCTTGCTGCATTTTGTATAAGTTCATACTCAAGTTTAAAACAACAACTACACTAAAGCTATTCTGTTATACCTGTATGCAAAAAAAAATATTTCATAGTTCAGCAATACTGATCAATCTAATAAACTTAAACCTACTCCATCCTCCCTATTCTGGTATTTTAAAGAGTACTTAGCGTAAATATTAAGCAACCTAACTAATAGGGTTCCAACTCCCAGCAACAACAAAAATAAAAAAATAAAAAAATAGGGAACCACCCCTCACGCTCCACCTCATGATGCTTAATCGACGTAATCAACCTTAATTTGATGCAGTGTGAAAAAAAAAGAATTTTTCAAGAAATATTAAATAGATTCAACATCGTCAAAGGAGCTTGCAAAGAAAAGCGTCTGGACTTCTTTAAGTTTACTTGAAGACGTTTCACCTCTCATCCGAGAAGCTTCTTCGGTTCTAAGGTCAAATGGTGGAGAGTCCCAGATATAAACCTAGTGGGAGTATCCCCCCACAGAGGGACAAAAGGACCCCCTGATGATCCTCTAATCGCCTGAGCCAAGGTGTGAAACTGGGTGTGGGTCCCAATCAGCCAGAGTTTCGGGTGTGTTCATTGTGAAACCTGGCCCCACCTTATCATGCGAATTCATGAGGTCAGATGGCCCAGGATGTGAGTGGGCGTTAAGGCGTCTGGGAAGGGATCTCAAAACTGGATTATAGATGGCAGAGAGTTGGTGTCGTAAACCCCCGCCTCTGTTCAAAGATGGTCGCTCACAGTGGACATAGATGGCTTCTTTCACTCCTCTTTCAAACCATCTGTCCTCTCTGTCCAAAATGTGAACATTGGCATCCTCGAAAGAGTGTCCTTTATCCTTAAGATGCAGATGGACTGCTGAGTCTTGTCCTGTGGAGGTGGCTCTTCTGTGTTGTGCCATGCGCTTGTGAAGTGGCTGTTTGGTCTCTCCAATGTAGAGGTCTGGGCATTCCTCGCTGCACTGTACAGCATACACCACATTGTTAAGTCTGTGTTTTGGCGTTTTGTCTTTCGGGTGAACCAGTTTTTGTCTGAGCGTGTTGCTGGGTCTGAAATGCACCGGGATGTCATGCTTGGAGAAAACTCTCCTAAGTTTTTCCGATACACCGGCTACATAGGGGATGACAATGTTGTTGCGTCTGTCCTTCTTATCCTCCCTCGTTGGTGTCTGGTCTTCTTTTCTGTGCCTCTTTGCTGACTTTAAGAACGCCCATTTAGGATAGCCGCACGTTTTGAGTGCTTCCTTTACATGAGTGTGTTCCTTCTTTTTTCCTTCAGGCTTAGAGGGAACATGTTCTGCCCGGTGGTGTAGGGTCCTAATTACTCCAAGTTTGTGTTCCAAAGGGTGATGGGAGTCAAAGAGGAGGTACTGGTCCGTGTGTGTGGGCTTCCGGTAAACTTCGATGTTGAGTTTGCCGTTCTCTTCAATGTGCACAGCGCAGTCCAGGAAAGGCAAACAGTTGTCCTTTGTGTCTTCCCTGGTGAACTTGATGTTTTTATCCACAGCGTTAATGTGTGCAGTGAAGGATTCCACTTCTTGTGTCTTGATTTTGACCCAGGTGTCGTCCACATATCTGCACCAGTGGCTGGGTACTCTTCCTTTGAAAGAGCCAAGAGCCTTCCTTTCCACTTCCTCCATGTAAAGGTTGGCTACAATAGAAGAAGAAGAAAAAGAAAAAGAAGAAAAAGAAGAAGAAAAATACACCATTTGACCTTAGAACCGAAGAAGCTTCTCGGATGAGAGGTGAAACGTCTTCAAGTAAACTTAAAGAAGTCCAGACGCTTTTCTTTGCAAGCTCCTTTGACTACGATGACCTGGATGACGGAGAACCTTCACAGATAGATTCAACATCTTTCTTCAACAGAATTGCAGACTGCACAGATGGTACCTTCCCAAAGGAAAAAGTACTATAGCTTACTAGGGTATATATATTAGACTTAATAGTTACTATATACAGTAATGGACTTCTATTCATTTTACATCAAATTAAAACTTTGGGTGTCAGATAATTATTTATTAAAAGCTAGACATTTTAAATGAGAATAAGAAAGAAAAGTATGTCTTTGTGCCCCCTTTTCCCTGTTAATGCCCTATCGGCCCCCCTGGCTAAACTTTGCTAGATCCGCCCCTGCACAGTTACCAGCGTCAGCTACGTAGAAAAAGATCCTGGTGTAGAAAGTAATATTAAATAAATTCTAACAACAGCTTATCAAGCTTAAATGTGCTGCTGTTGTTTATCCACTGGTTTCCTCTTTCTGGTGCAAAGTGGGCCAAAAACAAACAAGAGAGACGGACTCGCGACAGAAAAGCCGATCAGCTGATCATTAAGCAGTTTCATGATTGAAGTAGCAGCAAGAAGAGGCAGTCGCTCCATATATCGTTTGTTAAGCTTAACGCAGGAATGCTTTACAAACATTCAGAGATGAACTTACACACTTGCTTTACTTCTCTCGGGGATAACTTTGTCGGAGATGAAATGCCGGGTTGCTAGCGAAGCTCCAAATGCTATCCAGACCACCGACAGGTCCCGCATGCCACAGCCGCTCTATCACGTGATGCATACTGCTCCGACGTGCTAACGTTCTGAGGCGAGTTACGGCGTGTTGCAAGTTTTGTGAGGTGCTTTCGTGATATTTAATGGATCGGATTACATTTTTTATTTTTCTCCGATATCCGATCCAGTAATTTAGGTCAGTATCGGACCGATACCGATACGTAATATCGGATCGGTCCATCTCTATTTCAAACTCTAAAAAATTGGCTTTTATTGGTTTTGTTCATTTGTTTTTTTTAAGTAAAATGCAAGCCAGTATATAGTTTTAAAAAATTAACTGTAATGATTAAAAAATCTGTAGCATGATTACTGCTGTAAAAGTACAGAGACCATGTTATGCATGCAAGTTCGTTCATAGAGCTGCTCGCATGGAAAAAAGTAGAAATGTTACAAAGTCTAGGTTGATCACAGAATATTGCCACAGAACATAAAATATACTGGAGGTGTCCTTTGGTACCCCTCGGCCTCCTACTTAATACATGTATTGTATCAGTTTGAAACTCCTATGTCACTTTGTTCTTGAGTCATCCGATTCGCAAGATTTTCAGAAAATTTGACCTCACCTGACCCTGAGGCTGAGGTCGTTAAGATTCGAACACGCCCAAGATTTTTAGTTGATACACCTATGCCTTGTTCTAGAGTTATTGCATTCACAAACTTTGGTGTCCATGTTGTGCACTTGCCATCAGCCTTTTACAGTTGAGGGCTAATAAAATTTATGGTGCACAAGGTATCTAAAAAACAAAAATAAAACTGGTGTTCTTGAAAGCCATGCAAAGGGTTATCAGAGGGCGTTAATCAAACGGCCATCTTTTTTGTTTTTAGTTCATGGAATGGCAACCTGTACATAAACCACCAGGTGTATCAGTTCAGGTCCTTTTGTCCATTCACCAAATCCATCACTGTGATAACTGTAAACCCAGGAAATGATAACTAAACCTTGTTAGGCTAATGTGAAACCTAAAAACCCCCAGACTGTTTCTCCCAAGGATATAATTAAGAGTGCACATGCACACACACACAGACACATGCACACTTGCTGTCTCTGGCACCCGCTGGGTTAATACTTAAGAACATGCTTAAAGCCGCAAAAAAGACAATTAGACACATCTGCAAGCCATTAGGTCTAATCACATAGCGCAGCACAGGCAGAATAACGCAGACTGCGATTTGGCCTCTATTTCATTTAAACATGTAGTCAGGACTAAATATTAGACGCAGAGCTCACTGCTACTCTCCTCATAATGAGAATAATCACAGCACAAAAAAAGGTCTCCAACAAAACCTTGTTGCCGAGGGTTTCTACTATACACCGCTGATGGAACAATAGACCCAGCATTGTCATACAACTGTAGTTCATCTGTTCCCCCCTTACACACTTCCTCCTGTGCAGTGAGGAACAAAAAAAATAGGATTAGAAGGGATAAGTGTGATTGTCTGGCCTATGAATAAACTTGACTGTTTCACAGACAATGAAGATGACCCACAGTAGCTCACACGCTTTTAGGGTAACAGTTCGATTTATTTATTTTTTTGTCAAGTCGTCTCCACAGTAACCTCTACCTGTTTTGTTTAATTGTACTAACAAAGCATTCAGAAGTGAAACTGTGCTCAGTGAGAGCTTTCAAGATCATTGTCCTAATCTCACTGTCAACAGAGGCAAAGCAAGAACAACCCACTCAAAAAAAACACCGCCCTGTAATAGTCTTGTTGTGTGATTTTATATAGCAGACTTGGTATTACACATGTATATTTACTAACCTGCTTTAATGTGCCAGTCTATACGGTTTTTCCATCTTTAACACGCTTAGGAGGAAAACAAACGCCTATCCACTGATGTCACTGAGATACTGCTTAAAAACCCCCCCAAAAAATCAAGCTGTGTTCATTTTCCTTCAAAGCTGAATCAAATGATTGCTTTTATTCATCTCCTGCTTTTTTTATTTTGGTCTTTTAGTAAGACAATAAAATCAGACTGTGACAAAGTTGAAAAGTTAGAAAATTATTTTCAGAAATATTATTTGCCTGTCTGCCATAGACTCTAGTCAGGCTCATTAGATGATTTGCAGAGTGTGAAAAAGTGTGTGAAAAGTGCAAATTTAAACTCTCTCAATAAAACAAAGATATGTTCACCATGTGGTAATAACAGCATTTCTCTAAAGAAGTTAATAAGTATTCCTATTTGTTGACAATCTTTTCAAAACACAAAGTAACATATTAATGTTTTCCTTTAGTTCTACAGTAGTTTAGATATTATACTCTTGCGCCTTTGTAGATTGACTCGTCTGTAACGTCAGACTCCCAAAATGTGGAAAAATCTAAGACTTTTACTTTCAGCTCCCTTTACTTAGTACCAAGTTGTCAGATTACAGCCGCCTTTAAATTGGCTCACCTTCGGATCCCAACTACACACCTGCAAAGTGACTGTGTCTTATATGACTGTGATGCTACATGGTTGACAAAATATGTCCACAGACAAGTTTTTGCTTGTACTCGTACCTGGTGTAAATGCCATCCAGGATGCCCACACAGGCCGCTGAGGCTGGGACGTATGAGCCCATCTGAGCCATTACACAGATAAGAGCTACCTGGCGAATGTAGGAGCTCTTACCCCCCATATTAGGCCCAGTGATTATCATTGTTCTCCTGCCATCACCCTAAAAGGAGGGAGAGAGAAGAGGATAATAGCTGTGACATAGACAGAAGGCAAACGAGAAGAGAGACAGAAAAAGATATTTGCATGCTGTCCTGCACAGCTGAAGCTGTGGGTGGACTGAAAGCTTGGCTTCTCCTCCTATTGGCTTGTGCTTCTGTTACAAGATTAACCTACACCCACTCCAGCGCTGAGCTAGGAAGCATGTGTGTGTATGCATGTATCTGTGTGGTTTCGTGTAAGTCTATGTGCGTATTCATGTGTAAGACAAAGTCTGTGTGCCTTTGCAGTTTTGTTTCAGCACGCTCTCAGTGTGTTAGCGAGCAGGCAAATGTCTGTGTATGTTTTGGCTTGGCTTTTTTTTTTCTTCAAAGTTCTCTGAATGAGCCTGTGTGTGTGTGTGTGTGTGTGTGTGTGTGTGTGTGTGTGTGTGTGTGTGTGTGTGTGTGTGTGTGTGTGTGTGTACCTGTAGTTCAGTGTGGTTGGGCACATACTGGTTGTGCTCTCCCATCAGTAAATCAATAGCAGGATGCCTGCCATCCCTGATCGTAATCTGGTGCTTATTGTCACACACCTCTGGCCTAAAAACAGAACAGTCAGTTAGGCGTGTGAACACACACCCACACCCACACAGAGTGTGAAGATAAATATGTACAGAGTAAATGTTAAGCTGTACTGACAAAGATTTCTTTAAGGCAAATTGGTATAATTAAAAATAAAATTAAAAAAGTAGAATATTGTTACTGTGTAAATATATTCTACTATCTAGGATTGCAGTGGAAATCAATACAACACTTAATTATGTTCACAAAACTATAAATAAAACAAAAATGATCATCATTTGGGAAAACTTGGGAAGATCTGCTTTACCAAGAGTAAAACTGCTTCTTTTCATCATTTATTCAATAGAAAATATCCACATATCCGTAATATGTGGATATTCTTATGTTGAAAGACTGAGTACATTTTGAGCTCAAAAACTAGAATTTTTCCTTCAGCACAAATAACTTCTTGCTGGCTATTTCCATAATTGTCCACCACTCATTGACCTCAGCTGGAAGATGTTTGCATTTTCTTGCATCGACAAATCCTCCCAAAACACTTCAATGTGGATCAAGCCATTTTTTCCCTCCTAGAGGTAGATTAGTGTTCTTAGGGTTATTACAACACTGATATGTTCACTTCCTGTTCAACTTCAGCTCTTGGATAGATGGCCTCTCATTATCTCAAAGCACTTGGAAATTATGCATAATTCATAGCTGAATCAATGACTGCAAGCTGCAGAGTCTGAGACAGTGAAGCAAAACCAAAACATAACATTCAACCCACAGTGCATCATAGCTGGTATGGGACCATTTTCCTGAAACGTTATGTGGTCTGTGCCAAACATATCTCATGTTACAACGACCCTTTATCATTCTTGTTCTCTTCATCTTCCATTCATTAGTTCAGAGCACTTTATTCCAAAAGTCCTGTTGCTTTGCTTATATGTTGATAGTTTAATTGCAGTTTTTCTCTAATGTTATTTCTGGACAGCAAATACTTTTTCCTGGCAGATCTCCCATGCAAATTGCATTTGTCCAGCTTGTGCAGTCCCTCTCTTACACATGCACTCTGACACCAACCAGCTGCAAGAGTTAATTTCCGCTGATTACGTTTGGGGTTCTTTTTGTATCAAACAGTCTGCTTTTTGGCTCAATTTGCTGGGGCAGCCAGTTCCACAGAAAATCGCTTGCCAGACTCATTGACAACCACATTCTTTACTCTAAATCACCTTAAAGGCCTCTTTAGATCTTGGCATGTTCACTCAACAAACATTAATAGCACAATAAGACACAGGGTGCTTTCAGCAGTGCTCTGCTCCATCTAGAAATCCAAGCATTTCAAAGAGAAAACATAGTATAAGACTCTACAACAGCAATGTGAAGTGAATCCTTCTATACGGTCTGAATCTGGCGCATTACCAAGAATGACATCCGAGCAATCAAGTTGTTCCCTCCAAATAAATGCTCACACATGGAAAAGTAGAGAAGAACTGCCTGTATCAACATCACCCATAGAATAAAAACAAAGAATTGCTATTACAGGTCCTGAAAGGATAACACAGATTGCCCTCAGATGGACGCCATAATCTGACGGAAGAGGAAGATGTTCAGACCAAATAAAATATTGATGAGGACTATGCTAGCAGTGCTACAAAAGATGGGTCTCTGATGGGTACAGGCATAAGATGGGAGGCTGTCACAAGTTGGAGCTTTATGTCCCACATGGAAAGAGAATAACAAACCACACATGGCAGAGATTCCTGTCATTATCACCTAATCTGGAGCCCTGGATTCTGAACTGATGGATGTGAGGCTGCAGACAAATGTGGGAGTGCACTAGTTTTTCCCGTGTGTCTGACGTGCTTTCTTAAGTTATTTCTCATTTTCTCGGTTAATAGAGTCTCTTTAAAGTTGGATTAGAGGATTTCTTGGTTGAATGGGTTATAAAAGCCAACAATATCCACTTTAACACACAAACCGTAACATTTCCAGTCAAAGAAACTAATGACAAGTAGGACATGCAAATACAATGGAAAGAGGGCAGGAGGTAGCAGTATATGAGAAGAAGCAATCCTGAAACACAGAAATTTGTAGCACAGCATAAAGGTGTATGTGAGACTGTGTGTGTGTGTGTGTGTGTGTGTGTGTGTGTGTGTGTGTGTGTGTGTGTGTGTGTGTGTGTGAGAGAGGCAAAGAGTGAGTGAGTGGGAGAGATGTTGGAGTTCTGGCAGAGCACACTGCTGAGCGGGGTGCACACACCCACACACACAACCTGTCTGAGACTATAGGACACGACACGACCCCGAACCACACACATATACAGTGTATCCCACACATAAAAACACATGCACACACCCAATTTACATACTCAAACACATGCATCAATATTTATGGTCATCGTGAGAGGACATCACCTGCAATAGTCCCCTTGTTTAGCCACCTCAGCCAATGAAAAGAGACAGTCCATGGTTGCTAGGTGACTAATAGCCCTTTTCATGGTGTGGTAGTGCTCCCCAAACTGACTGTAGAGAGAGAGAAAAAGAGATTTTGAAGTGTTCTGAGTAGACAGCACTGACGGTGTACTTGACTAAAACAGACTAATTCTGGCAGGCTGAGAGCTGTGGAGGCATACCTCTGAACCACAGACTGGCATGTTTTCAGATTTTTTTCCAGCTGAGTTGCATTTGTGTTTGTGTGTGTGCATGTGTCTGTCATACTCCAGAAAATTGGTCCACTCCCTCTGGCAGTCCAGCATCAGCTGCTCTCGGAGCTGCTGCAGCTTCTTGTAGCGGTCCACCAGGAAAGGAGAGTGATACCTGCTGACTGCCTTGGTGCTGCAGAGGAGACAGGGGTAAACGTGAAGTACAGAAGGCAAGGCAAAGAATGGACTGAAGTGAAGAATTAAACTACTGTATTTTAGCATATAAGAGGAGTGTAGCATACTACAAAGAAATTAATTTAAAACCACTTTTACACAAGTGCTGATAACTGCTGGACACTATGTATGTTTTTCTGTGCCCCCTTAAAACAAAGAGACAACTTGTTGCATACCTACTTGGGTTATGACCAGATTAAACTTAATGCAAAAACATGGAAAATAAATGTCATTTTGTGTTGCAATATGTATTGTGTCTTATCCTGTAATAACACTGTAATGAAAGATCTCTTGATACTACCGCATATTATTCTAGGGGCGATCGTGGCTCAAGAGTTGGGCGTTCGTCTTGTAATCGTAAGGTTGCCGGTTCGAGCCCCGGCTCCGACTGTCTCGGTCGTTGTGTCCTTGGGCAAGACACTTCACCCGTTGCCTACTGGTGGTGGTCAGAGGGCCCGGTGGCGCCAGTGTCCGGCAGCCTCGCCTCTGTCAGTGCGCCCCAGGGTGGCTGTGGCTACAATGTAGCTGCCATCACCAGTGTGTGAATGTGTGTGTGAATGGGTGGATGATTGTGTATAGTGTAAAGCGCTTTGGGGTCCTTAGGACCAAGTAAAGCGCTATACAAATACAGACCATTTACCATTTTACCATTTTATTCGTTAGCAGGCCACCTGCTAAATCCTAAACTTCACAAACCTACAGTGAGGCTCGACAGTGCTGAGAAAAAGTACTTGCCCCTTTCTTGGTCTCTTTTTTTTTGTTTTCTTGGTTGACTTGTCACACATGTTTCAGATCATCAAATAAATACAAAATGCAGTTTTTAATTTAATTTATTAATTGAAAAAGGCTATCCAAACCTACCTGGCCCAGTAGCAAAATGTAATTACCCCAAAACTGGTTGTGACACCCCTGAAGGCAAGATCTGCAATCAAGTGTTTGTAATATATCGCATCACTGGGGAGGAATTTTGGCCCACTTTGCTGTGCAGAATTGTTTGAATTCAGCCACACTGAAGGGTTTTTGAGCAGGAAAGGCCTGTTTAAGGTCTAAAAACATTAATGTCAGCCTACACAATTTCACGCAAATTAGATCATCACTGCCAGTAAATGCAGCTATAAGGTTTTTCTACTCTATGATCTTTTTTCATATAGAATACTGTTGCACTAATTGGTCCATGGTAAGTATTACTAGTTTAGAACCAGCAGAAACATCTTAACACTTTTTCCCCACCCATTATCGTCTCATACTTCAAAAATACAATAGCTTAAGTTTGAAATTTAAAAAATAAATAAATGAATACATTTGTTTGTCCTATTTATAAGAACCAACATGGACTTGCTCTACCCTCATTGGGTGAGTTTGTTAATGTTAAAATTGAATATCAGAATTCTTAACTCTTAATATCAATATTAAGAGTAACCAGAGCCTCTATTACAGGCCTCTTAGACATATAATATGTAGCAATCAGGTGTTAACAGTTAAAGGTAGTGAGATTTGGAATAATATGCGAGCTGTAATAAGAGAATTTACAATCTTTCATCACACACATCTCAAATGATGGCTACAGAGAAATCAGATCTGTGATCAGTCATTTTATGCTAATATGTCATATTTGATGCTGTATGCTTTCATATGTATTTTTTGTCCTGCGCTGTTTTATTGTATTGTTCTTTGTACTGTGGATTTTATTGTTGTCATTGTATGTGTTCTTGTCTGATGGGGTGTTTTGTTTGTTTTTTGACTTGCCAGGGACTACAGGAGAAAAACAGGCCTCTGGCTAATTCTGGAATATTTACAGTGATATGTTTATATATATACGCTGTCCCTTTTAAATAAATAAATTAAAATGCCAAAGCGTCTTAGTCAGATTAAAATCCGGACTTTGACAAGCTACTCCAAAATCTTTTTTTTTTTTTTTTTTTAATGTAGCCATTCAGAGGTGGCCTTGCTTGTGTGTTTCAGATCACTGTTCTTTCTGTGGATCCCATCAGGGACAAACTGGTGGCTGGATATTCTCCTTCAGGTTTAACGTTCTTTTAAAAAATGCTGTGTTAGTTTTAACCCAAGATATATAAGGGCCACAAACTTTCAAAAATGTATTCTTCTGTCTTGTAAGTCCACAGAAAATTTCCCCAAAAGTATGAGGTAACTTCAGTTAACATCTCAGCTTTTGATCACTGAATTGTGAAGCCCTAGTGCTGATCTGCTTATTGGTGCCTTGGCTAGATTCCCCCGCCTGTTCTTTGATTGGATACCACTCCATCCAGCACCCTCTGTTAACCAATTTTTGCTGTTCTTCGCTGGTTATCATCTCTGCCCCAGTGACTTTAGAGTCTGGGATTTCACAGTAGCACAGTTCTCCCCTTTACAAAAGCTTCCAGTCCCCTCTGATGAATTTGAAGGGACCCTCAGAGTCTTTCTGTAAAGGACTATGACATTAATGCAGATGGCTGAGATTCATAGGTTTACTATTGATAATATTGATCTGTCCACCACTCTACCTTTCCTGAACACCAAGGACCTTTATTATTCCAGCAAAAAATTAATTTATGCCAATCCCTTCCATCTGTTCAGACCCTAAAGAATCCATTCAGCTGCAGGACCTTTGAAAATCCTCACATTTATCTTGCAACCCATTGAAGGACCAGAGGTCTTTGTAAACCACTTACCTACAATATGACAAAGGTTTATAATATGACAATCTAGGAATCTTTGGCGACCACATAATGGTTCAGCCTCTGGGGGCAAAGGTCAGGGATTCAGGGCTTCCCGTGCCATGTTCATGCTGAAAAGCAGTCTTCATAATTGAATTACCCAATACATACTGAAAATACAACATATCAGATGTTTAAACTCAGAAACTTGATTTGTATTTAGTAATAAATGCTCATTTTGAATGTGACACCGGCAAAATATTTTTTAAAGACTTGGGGGAGGGTCACAAATGAAACACACCCGGTGAACCAACTCAAAATTAATTTAGTTAATTTGCAAATGGTAAGTTACAAAGAGCATCCCAGAGAGGCTGAATGTTTCAAGTGTGTTAAATTAAGCATCATTTTTCAAAAAACAAAACATTTCACATTTTTTCACTACTCTTAGTTAAAATTGGGCTTTTTGCAAATCAGTGCAACAGTTTGTTTTTTTCTTATTCATATGCTGCTCGAAAAACAAACAAACAAGAAAAAATTGTAGCAGAGTGTAAATCAAACAGATCGTAAACAGGACCCAGGATTTTAAAGATTAATGCTAATATTTGGTAATTTAAAAATCCCAAAACAAGACACAAAAGACACAAAAATAAACAGAATGCTCTGATTTGTTAAACTGAATTATTTAATTTTTTGTTTATACCCTGCTTGAATCAGCTGATTGTTGTTTGTGGCATTTGAAAGGGTCCTGCCAACAGGGAAGCTGCAGTTATTTGCAACGACAACACTCATAGCATGGTTGAAGTGTGCTTTCCGTCTCTTCTTTACTTTTCAAATTTTCATTTATTGGCCATTATACCATCAGATAATATGAGCCCATCAATGCATCAGTCTGGCTCTAATCAGTAGTGCTAAAGTTAAAAAAAAAAAAAAAAAGTAAGCTCAAATATGCTAACTCCTCAATAGAGCTAAGGGAAACTTGGTACTTCTTTGTGAGAGTTTGTTACTACAAAGAATCTCTTAACTTTTCATCTGCTTGTGTTTTGGGAGATTGTTCTTATATAAATGTATATACCAGTAAGAATACAGGGCCAAATTTATTTTATGTGATGTTGATATTGTTCATTCATTCAACATTATATGACCAATTTTTGTATACCAAGTAAGTTTCTTCCAGCTCAGAGCAATCTCCAGACTAAAACTTTCTGAAAGGGTTATGCATGCCTATGTTACATCTAAACTGGACTATTGTAATACACCGTGTACTGGAGTTAGTCAATCATCTCTTCTGCATTTAGACTTGTGCAGCAGTTGGCTCAGATGTTTGCAGACTTCCACTGGTCTACTGTGCATCACAGAATCCATTAAATAGTGTCACTGTTTGTGTCTGATGGTCTCACACCTTCATATGTCTTCGACGTGCAGCATTCAAATACTCCCTCAACATCATTAAGGTCTCCTTCTTAATCTTTTCTGATCACTGTTTAGTTATTTATTTACTCTTTTTCTTTTTTGTCTAATGTGCTTTAGTTTTAAATGTGCTATGGGAATTTTTTTTTTTTTTTTTTTACAGCATTTATTTTAGAAAAATTGCCCAACAATATTTCTATTGTGCAATCCAAGTTACATAAGTCAGATGTGATTTTTGACATCACACAATCAATATTAAAATCAATGCTAAAAAAAAATAGTACATGTAAGTGTTGTTTGTAATGCAGAGGTGAGTGAGCTGACCTGCTGATTTTGACCCATTCAGGTGGAACAATGGATGAAACGGAGTTCTTCACCTCAATCAGAAACTGAGGGCAGAGGAGAAAGAGGAGGAGAACTGATAAATAAGACCAGAGAAGACAGGGAAAAGAATGTGTCACTCTTGATTAAAACTGGCAACCACAGACACAAAAACACAGACATCAGACCATCACTGTTGCTGAGTCTTCCACCCAAATGGCCATCATTCCTCCCACCTTTCTTTCACTTCCAGCAACACACACACACACCTCCTGTCCAGAAACAGTCGTATATTCGAGCGCGGGGGCCTTTAGTATCAGACGGATGTCTTTGCGGTGGTCTTGAATCTCACGGAGGACAGTTTGGATTTGCTCCATTCTTTCCTGCAGCACTGGGAATCCAGACAGATCTGAGAATAGCTCCGTCTTGTTCCCTGACCTGCACAAATACACAGTCCAAATGTGACTGTTACTGGTAATATATCGCAGCGTGAGAGATGAGCCTGTGGTCAGCTTGACCTTTCAATGATGAAAACTGAGGAAAAGAATTATCCATGTGACACTAGGAGGCCTTTTCCTCTCTCATACTGTATGCCAACTATTGGTCATACATTTATGGAGTGACAGCAGGCATCTCCCACTGTGCCATATCTTACATTTGTCAGCCCAGTTTTATGATGCTGTGTTGTTTTTCTGATTGCACCATTGAGAATTAATTTTCTCTTTAACAGATATATATTTTTTGCATTTAAGTAAAATACAATAACCCATATAATAACCCAAAGAAGCCATCTATGTCCACTGTGAGCGACCATCTTTGAACAGAGGCGGGGGTTTACGACACCAACTCTCTGCTATCTATAATCCAGTTTTGAGATCCCTTCCCAGACGCCTTAACGCCCACTCACATCCTGGGCCATCTGACCTCAGGAATTCGCATGATAAGGTGGGGCCAGGTTTCACAATGAACACACCCGAAACTCTGGCTGATTGGGACCCACACCCAGTTTCACACCTTGGCTCAGGCGATTAGAGGATCATCAGGGGGTCCTTTTGTCCCTCTGTGGGGGGATACTCCCACTAGGTTTATATCTGGGACTCTCCACCATTTGACCTTAGAACTGAAGAAGCTTCTCGGATGAGAGGTGAAACGTCTTCAAGTAACTTAAAGAAGTCCAGACGCTTTTCTTTGCAAGCTCCTTTGACTACGATGACCTGGATGACTGAGAACCTTCACAGACATAATAACCCAACACACATCAAAGCAATCTAAATTATGTTTCTGTTAGTTCCACACCTGTGCTGCTGGATACTTACTTGGCTGCCTTTTCATTGAGCACCTGTAGGAAGCTTTGGGCTGGAATCAGCTGGTCTGGAGTGTCCAACAGAAGGCTTCGAAGTAGCACTGAGCTGATCTGGGAACGCATGGCTGGTAGCAAAGTCTGCAGTTCCAGCCCCAGGCGAGAAAGACTGCTACTAATGAGGTAAAATTCCTGAGTAGAAGACTGGAAAGATGTGCAAAAAAAAACAAAACAAGCAAAAACATTACTAAGTATATACCAAAGTGCCTAAAAAAACTATTTAAAATTGGTCCTTTGCCAAGTTGTGTTTTTTGCATAGATGCAATATTGGTTTATCACTTGAGATGGGTGCTTTTTTTCTATCTTTAGGTGATTAGGGTTAATAAATATTCTTCATAAAATGGTCAGGTTTAAGGATTGGAATCAAAATGAGTGAAAAAGCAACCCGTGATCAAAGTAAAAATTTTAAAAGACCTTCAGAAACTCTGGGGACCTATTACTCAAGACCACTATCAAAAAACCAGCCTGGCTCTTTGGAAGCAAATATAAAGAAACCACTCGTGACTCAAGACTTTTGCACAGTACTGTATATTCATGTTTGTAAGTGTGTTGTATTATCAGGGTACTCTGTAAGGCAGGGAGATTACATCATTAAATCTTATCTGCACTGGCCAGCAGCCGAGCTTAAAGAATAGTCATATATTACATCCAAAGGCTGTGAGAAAACACCACTCACTACAAGCAGCACCGACTGCACGTCTTCACAACAAAGCATCAAGAAAATAAAACACTACCCTTCAATATGCATCATACTATATTTGCTGTATTACACAATAAAAAAATAGAAATGTAGATACAAGACTTGGCTGGTGCTATTTAGCATCTATTAAGAAACAAATGATACATTTTATTATCTGTAAACGGCAGCTGTCTTGGGAATCACTGATAATCCACAGTATAGAAAACAAAGCAGCCTATAATCAATAACTTCTTATATTTCTTCAAGATCAGTGTTGTGTCTTTAAAAATAAAAGTGCCAATCATTTCAGACTAAATAAAATTAATGAGTAATCAATCAGTGATAATGTAGATTATACTGACCTTCTATTGCCATTAGCAATGTTACTGTATAGTACCAAGTCTTGACCCTCGGGTTAATGAAAGGTCACAGTGACAGTGCTTTATGGTATTAATCACATGCTGCAGTTTTAATGCTCCTGCCCCCGTGTTGCTCTTTTATGGACCCAAACAGGAAGCTACTAGAGGCCACAGGCATGCCCTCTCTCCCATTATGTCAGTGGAGCCGTGGAGACACAAGCCATTACACACAGGCCCATTTATCTACAGATGGGCAAAATGACAATTAAGGCCCCTCTGTGTGTCTGCTGCGTGTGTGTATGCGTGGGTGTTTGAGTGTATGTGTGCGTTAAATGACATTTGATCATTTTCTTTCAGCAACAGATGAAGGAATCCAAAAGCTGAACATGAAACAAGACATCAAGCTCAGAAACAAAGTGTCTTTTTTCATTATTGCAAACACACGCACGCACACGCACACGCACACACACACACAGAAGATGAAGCCTTCTGACATTTCAAAAATGGGTCAGATGGGAAATGAGACTGTGTCAAACAATCAGGTAAGCGCCACACAGGAGACTGCTCCCTGCTGTTAATCAAGCGTGCCATAAAAAGAGAGAGAGAAACAGAGAAAATGTCAGTGAAAGAAAGAAGAAGAAAATCTTCTTGCCTTTCATTTCTATGCAAACCAACGAGAGGAATTATTTCACAAATGTTGTTCCCCTGCTGTTAGAGCTGGAGGATTATTGCAAAAATTATGATCCGAGTTGTCTTGTTCAATATAAAGATGATTATTTAACGATGCTAATTTTAAAACTATCATCCATTTATTAAACCCGCCTGTTCTTGTATCCTACAGGATTCAATAACAATGCCACAAAAATTGTGATAAAATATAATAAACATTATCCAAGTTATTTATTTGTGTTCTTTTACCTTTTTGTGATATATGCTGCAGATGCCTCGCTCCAGGTCTGGCAGACGTGACAGCAGGGATCGAATGGAATTTAGAGTCAGCGAGTCCGACTCCAGGATTTCCTGCACCGCATCCTGCCTCTCGGATATAGACCTGCAGGTTCATGAAAGAAAAGGTAAGAAGAAAGGAAAGACTTGCAGAAATTAAGACGATAGCAAGGATCAGAAAGAGTTGAAAGAAATGTAAATGTTCTCATCAGGCTCATCATCACCAAAAGAAATGTGTCATTTGGAAAGCTGAATCAGCCCTGATTGAGATAAATGGGTTTCCTTAAAGTTGATTTACACATGAAAAAAATGAGCGCCAAAGTGTCCCTGATTAGTTTCTATGTAGATTCACGCTTGCGCCTTACGTCTAAAAATGTGTCAAATTTTCAAGAACATTCAAAGCAAACAAAGGTGACCAAATGTTTAAAAGATGAAAGTATTCATAGAAAACGTTAATCCAATACCCAAATCACCAACTTAAAACTGTGACTGCAACCTGTACTACTGCACCAAGAACTGCAGTCACAGTTCTTTAACGTGTAAAGTCACTTTAAATACCTGGCCTAAATAAAATCCCTCGACTGCACAAACCAGCACTCATGAAGGTACAGCTGCTTGTAGCTTCATTTCCCCAGTGACCTTACAAGACCTTTGACCTCTGTAGATGTGGTTGGCGCTAAGAAGATTAAGATATGCTTATTAAATTTAAACATTTGGAAAATGAAAAATTCTGCATTTGGGCCAGGTGAACTACTAAGGCTATGGATTTTAGGAAATGATGAAAATCACTGAAACAGCTTTGTTTATAAAATGCAGAAAAAGCCTCATATTAAAGTCCTCTGAAATGCTTTTTAGTCCACAGTAAGGCCTTTCTGTAAGCGTAAGCATCCAGAAAAAAATGGACTGAAAAAGCAGATCAAAAGAAGCTTAGTGATGTAATAAATCGGACATCACAGATCATACTATTGTGCGAGTGTGTACGTGCACATGCCCACAAGTGTCTGTTCTATGCGCTGCTGTGCTCTGTATCTTGGAATTAATGTACCTGGGAGTAATCTGGGTTTTATTCATGTTGAAAGTCTCTAGAGGACCTATCTGTATAATCTGAAAGCAGTGCTCTATCCACAGCAATAATCCCTGCCCAGTGACAGAGGGAGGGCCACACACAGAGAAAATGTTCCCACACTTAAAAACACTACAGAGAACTGGAGAGGTACTGCTGTGTGTCCTCAGCAGTGCTTTTATTTAAGGAAGTCACCTCCAAAACATATTTGTATGTATTTTCACACCACGGTCTCTCTAAAAAGAGAAACAGCTGCTCTGCCATATATCCTCCCAAACAACACTTACATATTTATATGTGAGATCAGCTATTTTATTCAAAAAAAAAAAAAAAAAAAAAAGACAGAAAATGTGGATCTGGTTATAATTTTCATCACAGTTGTGAGTCCTGGACTGGGATGCAGGCCGCCAAGCAAACATTAATATTATTAACAAAGGCCTGCCTCACACATCCATTCCACCCTGTGTGTTCACTATGCACCCCAGCTAGGTGAAGGAATTGACATTTTCTAGGAGCTGTCCTGCTACTGTGATGGGGCTAGTGTGCTCCATCCTAATCCTCATGATCTTTATTTTGCCTTTGTTGACAGTGAGACCTATTCCTGCTGATGTTGATGCCAGATGTGCAGTTATCGCCTACATCTGGCCAGGTCATCACCCAAGTCGAGATCATCCAGTTGTGCCCACAATGTCCATAAATGCCATTCCATTTTCCTTGCATAGACGTTCTCCACTATATCACCAGAATGAAAAGTACAGCAAAAGGTGAGAGCAGATGCTCCTGACAAACACCGGTCCTGGCACTGAGGTGCTCCAACAGCTGTTCCCTACGTATGAGTCTGGAGGACATTTCTTAGTGAGTGCAATCTATTAACTCTTTTAACTCTATTACCAGCTTTAAAACCTACTGGGAATAACCCTTGGCACTTGTTTCAAAACTATTTTAAAAATAGGGCAGCACTGTTGCCGCACAGCAAGAAGCTCCTGAGTTCAATTCCATCAGGCCGGAGTCTTTCTTACTGGGGTCATGTCTTTCTGCATGTTCTCCCCATGTTTGCATGGGTTCCCTCCGGGTACTCCGGCGTCCTCCCACCGTCCAAAGACATGCAGTTTGTGGGGATAGGTTAATTGATTAATCTAAATTGCCCGTGGGAGTGAATGTGAGCGCGAATGGTTGTCTCTGTGTGTTAACCCTGCGACAGACTGAAAAGGATAAGCAGAAGCAAATAGATTGATGGATGGATACTTTAAAATATTTCAGGCTTGTTTATAAAACAAAATAAGTGGATGTGCATTAGAAGTTTGAGGGTGGTCTCCGCCTGTGCAGCGACTCTTGTAATAACCTGGAAACTACTCTAATAGTTGTCAAACCACATCTTTATTGATATACAATGAGGTGTCAAAACGCGTCATCAAGGGTACATGGGAGGTTGTTAAATGTCAGGGTAGCATTAATGGGGGAAAGCGCTCAGGAGATTCAAGATTCAAGACACGTTCGTCACGTGTCATGTAATCCTCAAGAGGAAAATCATATATTTTTGGGGGGGAGATGCAAATGTGCCTGAAAATCTCACATCTATCTCATGTCAGGTAATTAAAACCAAACTTATGAGATGATTACATACTATTATATATTATTCTTTGTTAAATCCAATAAGGAAATTTACTGCCAGCATTTAACCCATCCTAATAAGTGAAACAATGAGCAGCCAGTGTGCAATTCCCAGGGACCGATTCTAGCTATAAGCCTGTGTCCTGGCCAGAGACACAGAGACAGAAAAATTAACCCAGCATGTGTCTGATGGCAGGATAAACTGGAGCTACTGGAGGAAACACACAGAACAATTGGAGAAATGTGAAGCCTGTGACCCCTCTTGGTGTGTGGCAACAGCATTAACCACTGAGCCACAGTGCCTGAAAATGATTATCACAGGCATCTTTCTAATATGAGCCAGTTATCACATGTGACATGAAAGTGGCATTAGTGCTGCCTCAGAGTCCTTCACTGTGGTTCTGTGATCCAGAGAGCCTCACAACGCAGACCAAGCTGCATGGAAATAAAGTTTGAAGCACTGAAAAATGAAATGATAAGAACGGACACTGAAGCTGAATCGGTATTGACAATCATGCTCCATCACGTGTCAGAGGGTATTCTATACTCACTGCAGGTCTGTAAGGGGCTGGCTCACCCACTTCCTCATTAGTCTCCTTCCAAACGGAGTGCGAGTGTGGTCCAACACCCACAACAGACTTCCTTTCACACTACCATCTGTCTGTGATGGAAAGAGCACACATAAAAAAGCTTAAATGTACATTAATGGTTGCCAACATATTCTGAGAAAAAAAAATAGTAAGGAGAAGGAAATATGAGGTGAACAAATGGTGTAAGCCACTAGCAGACATGGTAGGAGGCTTGAACTGATCTTGAACTCCATATGTGACACGTGACGCAAATGCCGTAGCAGCAGAGTCATACTGAACCTTTGAGTCGTCACCCACACACAAGTAAACCAAAAGAGACTTTTTGTTATGGCTGAAATGTCAGTTTAACTTAACTATCCATTCATTTTTTTTACAGTTTGTGTAACTATAACTGACTGTAGATCTTTAATTTTATAACAACAATCTCAATAGCCTTAAAAAGATTTTTCAGTCGTTAAAGCTGGGCGGTATCAACACACCTGCCAGATGACCATGTGCAGCTGTGATTAAAGCTCAAAGTAACAAAAAGGTTGATTCAAGTAAAGCAACACAGAAGAGCTAACTCTTCAGGCCAGGACTCCACAGTCTATTTACACCTACAGGCCAGTGGACACTCTTTCAATGATGAGGATGTACACATCCTGGACAGGGAGGAACGCTCGTTTGAGTTCTTATATCAACTTCCACTTGCAGTTACACCTTGGATCTCAAACTTGAGTGAACAGCAAAGATCCGTTTATTTTTTTCTTTTTTGTTGTTTTTTGTTTTTGTGTGTGTGTGTGTGTGTGTGTGTGTGTGTGTGTGTGTGTGTGTGTGTGTGTGTGTGTGTGTGGGGGGGGGGGGGGGGGGGGGGGTGCTTTTTCAAGTGGTCTTCCTTTCATTTGAAAGATCATAGCTGGGTCTCTACAACAGACCAGTTTTTAGAGGTTTTCAATCAAAAAGGGTTCAAGCACAGACAAAGCATCCTCTGAACTTGCTAAGTTTCCTCCTACAACCCCCATATTCATTGGTTAGACTGTCAATATTGTGCCATTTGGTGAGCAATAGGATTCAGTGAAGTCTATTCCTTTGGAGAGCTATCATGCACCCGCACACAGGAAATAGATTTTTTATTTTTTATTTTTACCAATCACCACAATCTAGACCTCATCTCAATTTCTCTTAAATGAAAATCAGGCAAAAGCAAGGCGACAAAACAGGATTTGTAAGCACCAATCTAAAAAGACCAGTAGTTCCAGTCAGACAATGGGACAATGATTGATCAAATTTAAATCAGGTATAGTTTTTGTTTAATGAGCCAAATCCAGGAAATGTTCATCACATCTTGTTGTTCAAGAAAAGTATAAAAAAAAACATTTTAAGTGTGTAGCATCAAGTCAATTAAATTTCAATACATGTCATTGCCAGAAGGTCTGCTGTGTCTCACAGCACAGTCTCAAGAGAATGGGGGAGTGACTCACTGCCCAGCACCGTGGAACCCGATTGGCACTTGCCAATACAAGAATCAGCAGGCACCAATTGGCACCACTGGTACCCTAGGTTTTCCATAAATGACAGCAGGCTCACCCTAAGCAGATTTGACACGGCTTCTCCAGGGTATTGAGAAGCTGTGGTAAATGTTATAACATCGCTCAGGATGACCGGTGATAGGTCAGTGCTGGTCATGTCCATGGAGGGACACAGACTTCTACAGGTTAAGCAATGGTATCCTAACAGCCATTAAGTTTCAGTATGAAATCCTTGGCCCCACTGTCAGACTTTATGTTGGTGCAGTAGGTCCCGGGTTAATCCTGGGGCCTTACAACACCCTGCCTCATGTGCTGAGACTATGCTGGCAGTTCCTAAAGCTCCTTTTTGAGCAGTGTAATGTTATTCAATAGCTATAGCAGTGGTGTTGAGGCTTGGTTGTGAGTCAAACTTGCACAGCGGACATAACAACTACAGACTGATTCAAATGGAGTGTCAAAGCAAAAGACACACAAGTTTCAAATTTTGACTTTGCCTGGTGTAATGATAGCCAATTGCAATGCGATTATAAGCTAACAATGTAAAGGTTTGATCAAAACATTTTAAAATATACTACCAACAACATTGCTTTGAAAGGGAAATGTTTACACGCTGTGTAATGCTGATGGCCAGGCCAATGCAATTCAAATAGCTGAACCTGCCAGACGAAAATCTGGTGCAGATGTTTCCGTTTACCGATTACTACACACCAGAGGACTATACTGTACGGTGCAGTGCAAACCATTTATCATAGAGACAGCCATCACCCTTTGTTATGTTTAATCAGTGGTGAAGACTTCCAGCTCAGATGTGAATATTTACCTGATTGTTGAGTATTTCTAGATTTCGGAGAGTGCCAGCGCTCAGAGTCATAATCTCCGACTCGCAGGTCAGACGCCGGAAGGAGCTGCAGGAAGTACAAACTCATATAAAAATATAGCATGATGACATTTTGTTTCTATTACAGGGATTAAAGTAATACAAGATATTATTTTCCCTTTCCTGGCGTATAAACACTGGTGTTCACATCAAATGTAAAATAAGATTTAAAATAAAACAATACTGTCATTCTTTTTGTTACACATAACCTGTTAATCCCTAGGAAATGCCAGAACCAGGGAAGGAAATAACAATCATTTTCAGTATAGATTAATGTCTCGATTGATCTTTCAGTATGTATCTATGTCAAAGAACAGAACCAAAAAAAATATCCACAACACGTTCCCAGATTCTACAGTGACATATCCAAATATCTTGTCTTGATTGGTCGAAAGTCGAAGAAAAGAACCAAAGCTGGCAAAATGGAAACCAACGAATGTTAGCTTAAGAATTTTTGCTTTAAAACTACAAAAAATTATTGATAACAGAATTTTAAAACCTGAAAATTATATTTGTGTCTGCACAGTGGAAACAATGGATGAATACAGTCGCAGGCTATGTTGCTGAATGTTTGTTTTCATGTACCTTTCACTTCTAAGAACTCGCTCCAAGTTGAATTCTTGAAGGTACTGGATGAGCGGCCCCAGACAGCTGATCACTGGGCTCTCCAGGGACGCTACGCTCGACAGAGAGCGAGAGCCTGGAGGACACACACAAAAAACATGCAACATTTTCAACATCAACACACAGCCATGAGTCATGAGCCCACTCCTCAGACACATCTACTGTGCTCTCAATGACAGGATGTGAGTAACTGAGGCGATCATAGTGTAACAGGAAAAATAAAAGCGTTGCAGTGACACAAGCATACACACCTTTCGCCTGGATGTGACAGTAGAACGAGGTGACTGTGTTCATTGCCGAGGCAAACTCAAACTCAGCGCTGTCCCTCCTCTCCACTCTGACTCTGTCGTCAGCCTGAGCGCTGAAGGAAAACAATCACAAACTTTATTTATTTATAACAACACAACAGCATTAATGTCAGAGATTAGTGACTGTACAGATACAGAGATAAAGAATATATACAGTACTGTGTGGCGAATATATACAGTACAAGGAGGCTCAAGACTTTTGTACAGCATTGTATCTGAACATCTTCCTCTGAGAGAAAAACATTCACATAGCTGGACTGCAAGTTCCAGCCATCCTTTTGTTTAACTAGACTCTATACACAGAAATGCAAACCTCAGTCACACACACCTGAACACATTTTCACTGCATTTCCTCGATGCTCCGACGGATCTCTGTTTTCTATATTCACTCTTTTGGCACTGCTGCTTTCAAGGACTCTGTTACTTTGTCTGCACAGTTGTTGCCAGGGCAACCAAGGCAAACACGTGGCTCTGGACTAATGCCCACACATACACACACACACTTACTTCATCATATTTCACTTCAGCTACTGTTTGGACTGGGAGTAAGGATTATGTAAAATGATCAATAGACGACATAATGTACAACTCACAGCCTTAACCTTTTTTAAAAAAAAAAAAAATCAAAAAATATTTTGAGATTTACAAGAAAAGCGACAACTGCAGGTATCGATTCAGATGAGAGTGCAGTGTTGCATCTCTGCAGAATCCCTAACAGGACCCACCAAGATGAAGATGGGTTGTAGGAAACTGTAAAGAAACAAACAACTGGAGGTTTGAGTTCTTCATAACTCGTCTCGACTCAGCTGATATCTAAATTACAGATAGCTTTGATTGGATCGGATTTCATTTCATTTAAACAATAGAAAGAGTCTGCAGCCAGCGCAGCAGCTCTTATCATTTTGAACTAAACCCATATAGAAAAGATATATATAAATCTTATAAAGTTTGTATCTGTCTTGTATGAAACTTGTATGAAAAGCATACAAGAGTGGAAACACATATAAGATCCCTTGAAAAATTATATAATGAAACTTGTATGTTTTGGATACTTACTAAAAAAATATATGAAAGTAATGAGAAAGTGGCCACTTTCATGAGTAAATCATGTAAGCCTTATATGATTTATATATGATTTACTCATGAAAGTGGCCACTTTCATGAGTAAATCATGTAAGCCTTATATGATTTATATATGATTTACTCATGAAAGTGGCCACTTTCATGAATAAATCATATATGTTTTTACTATTTCTTTTCCATATGGGAACAAAGGATGTCAAATCCTGAAGGTGCCAGTAGAGTCTGCTGCATGGGCTCAAATGAAAATGTGTACAGATAAAGATGGCTGTATTTATAAGTTTTGTGTCCCAAGTTGTAAACAATAAATCTGCTAAAGAGTGGTTGTCCAAACTGGTAATTTCATAAGCATTATTGCCAGTTCTTACGGGCAAAGTCATTAACTATGTGTGTTACCACATCTGAACAAGAGTGTTAAAGCTAAAAGCCATACAAACAGAGCAGTTTCTTTCATTTACAACAGCAACTTTTCTTTGTAACAATAAAAGTCTGAGTGAATATGGAAAACAATGATATATTACCGAAACTGCACTTTTTATCTTAAAATATGTTAGGCTGTTAACATATATTTGTGGATGAATCCATAAATATGACCATTTTCATAATGTATCTCTTGGATGTGGTGTATGAATTAAAATAGGCTTGATACCCCTATGCCAAAAATGTAAATAATAACGTTCTGAGGTTGATATCTAGTTGAAAAAACGTCAACATTCTATTATTTTTAAACCAGGTCAACAACGTAAAAAACTCATTTACTAAACTAGGTAAAATTTTGATGTGGTTATAGTGCAAAAGAAAAGGTCAGAGGATCATCGAAGTGATTATGATTCATTATCTGGGGACTATGAATGTCTGTGTCATACAGAGACTGTATATAAAAGATGGGCATAACAACTGAAACATTAGCAGCTGGCTAGCAGCAAACCCTGTTGTGAAGCCTCTTGCTAAGCTTTTATTTGCTGTCATCAATTTGGTGACCGCAATTTACAAGTTAACATGTTGTGTTCAGTAAGACTTTAAGCTACTGATTGAGATCATAGCTAAAACACGTCAGGAAAGTGTCAACATAGGGCACAAGAAACTAAAGTGTTAACTATTCAAGCGGAGAAGTCACTCCCTGCTGGCCATTAGAAAGAATTGAGGTGTAAAGCACTTCCACATTGGCTACACTCTTTAGATCTGGTAACTTTGTTTAGATTTAGTCTACTGGTGTATTAACAATACACAGTTGTTGAGGAATTTAACTCAAAATCACCAAAAATCAAGTTTATGGGCTCCTGGCTAAAAGGTTAACAGATCATCAGAGTCTTTAGGACTGATCTTCTGGGGTGTGAAAGATTATATATTAAGGTTTCATCATAAAATATTCAATAATCCTGAAATATTTCAGGTCAAAATTACACTGCTGTTTGTAGAGCCACTAGTGTAGACAAATTAGGTACCATCAGCTCACAGAAAACCCTGTTTATGTACTGTACGAGAAAAAAATGCTACTTTTGATACTGGGACTACAACTTGCACAGTATTGTGTAAGCAGCATATAATAGCAGCAGATGGTAAATGGACACTTCTCAAGCACACCCCACTGGCAGCATAAGGGGCAACCTGGGGTTTAGCATCTTTCCTAAAGACACTTCACGCAGACAAAAAGAGTTAGGGTTTGAAATCCCAACTCTGACACTACAGAGGAAAACCTGGCAAAGTCATCAAAACCATCCTGACACCACAGCAAAAAACTGGTAAAATATGCCTTGTGGTAATGCCAAGTTTGCCGTGATGGTGAAAAATCAATGAAAATCAGAAAAGCAGAAGGTTACAACCAAGAGATCAGAGGTTAACATGCATAGCATGCAGATTAAAGTTTTCAGATTAGTATCTATTAGAGATGGCACGATACCACTTTTTTATGTCCGATACCGATATCATAAATTTGGATATCTGCCGATACCGATATGAATCCGATATAGTGTGTTTTTTAATCAATAAAACTGTTTTTTTAATATCTTGCTGCATTTTGTGTAGGTTCATACTCAAGTTTAAATAAACAACAACACTAAAGCTATTCTGTTATACCTGTATGTAAAAAATACACTGCACCCAAAATATTTCATAGTTCAGCAATACTGATCAGTCTAATAAACTTAAACCTGCACCATCCTTCCTATTCTGGTATTTTAAAGAGTACTTAGCAGAAATATTAAGCAACCTAACTAATAGGGTTGCAAACTCCCAGCAAAAAAAAAAAAAAGGGAACCACTCCCCACCCTCCACCTCATGATGCTTAATCGACGTAATAAACTTTAATTTGATGCAGTGTGAAAAAAAATGCACAGAAATAAATTATTTTTCAAGAATAATTAAAGAGATTCAACATCTTTCTTCTACAGAATTGCAGACTGCACAGATGGTACCTTCCCAAAGGAAAAAGTACTATAGCTTACTAGGGTATATTAGACTTAACAGTTACTCTATGCAGTAATGGACTTCTATACATTTTACATAAGATTAAAACTTTGGGTGTACGATTCAGATAATTATTTATTAAAAGCTAGACATTTTAAATGAGAATAAGAAAGAAAAGTATGTCTTTGTGCCCCCTTTTCCCTGTTAATGCCCTATCGGCCCCCCTGGCTAAACTTTGCTAGATCCGCCCCTGCACAGTTACCAGCCGTCAGCTACATAGAAAAAGATCCTGGTGTAGAAAGTAATGTTAAATAAAAAATCTAACAACAGCTTATCAAGCTTAAACGTTCTGCTGTTATTCAGCCGCTGGTTTCCTCTTTCTGGTGCAAAGTGATCCAAAAACAAAGAAGAGAGACAGACTCGCGACAGAAAAGCCGATCAGCTGATCATTAATCAGTTTCATGATTGAAGTAGCAGCAGGAGAGGGAGGGAGAGAGAAGAGGCAGTCGCTCCATATATTAGTTGTTAAGCTTAACGCGGGAATGCTTTACAAACATTCAGAGATGAACTTACACACTTGCTTTACTTCTCTCTGGGATAACTTCCTCGGAGACGAAATGCCGGTTTGGTACCCAGGCTACAAATACACACAGCCGCTCTATCACGTGAAGCATACTGCTGCGACGTGCTAAGGTTATGAGCCAAGTTACACCGTGTGGCAAGTTTTGTGAGGTGCTTTTTTGATATTTAATGGATCGGATTACATTTCTTATTTCTCTCCCATATCCGAGCCAGTAATTTACGTCAGTATCGGACCGATACGTAATATCGGATTGGTTACATCTCTAGAATCTATTAGTGCAAAGTGAATCCAAAGCTCTGAGAGCAGCCACTGAAATGGACATACACACTTTTAAAAATGCACAGTGTACGTCTGCTTGTTTGGACCCCTTCTAAAACATGACTGTGATCTTACCAGCAGCCAAGCACTTAAACTTAAAATCTTTCAAATAGTGAGAACATTTATGCTCATCTGACATTGAGCATTTTAGTCGCTTCAGTCAGCGTCACTGCTCTGATCCGGACTCATGACTTCAGGCTCTGCGTGAATAAAGCAAGCTAATACTTCACCTAGCTACAACCAACCTCAAAGGGACTCATTATCAGCTGCTCTATAGACACAAATCCTGTTGCCAGGGGTTCCATCTCATCAGCCCACCTCAGAGACACACACTGTCACCAAGAAAACCCAGTTAAAATTGCTCACCGGTGTGGGCCTTGCCTTAGTATTTTTACTGTATTTACTGTAACCGCAACATGATATAATCAAAATATCAATTATGCATTTATGTATAATTATTCTGGTCTAATGAATTTAACTGAGACAATTAACTGCAAAGAAGAATATACTGGAGAACTTGTCAAAAGCAAAGCTGTGATGGGCTGAGAAGTATTGTCTGTGAAGAAAAATGCATTAAATGAAATAAATCTGTCTGTCTTATCTTAACAGACAAAGCTGCACTCTACTTTTATGTCATAAGTTGAAAAGTGAGAAGAGCCTTGTCTCTGATAAACACACTGCCAGACAGCAGAGCTGTTCAAACACAATAATTGAATTGGCCTTTACAGGCCCGTCTCACTATAATCACTCAACATGGACATCTGAAAAAAAGGAAGCCAAGAAAAATAGAGAGAAATTAATACAGATTAACTAAATTGTCTAGAATTAAATTCAAGCTGAGGGTGGTGAAAAAGGGAGGAAAATTGTCTCTAGCATTATAAAACAGTAGGTAATGAGAAATCTGCCCAGCCAAGGAGTCAGACAAAAGAAAGTAGCAGAAATTTCTCCCATTTATCCAATCATCCTCTGCTAATCTAATCCACTCCACTCCCTCCCACTATCTTGTTTCATTTTCACAGCATAATGCAATCACAAGCTCCCTCCAGAGGATCTCCTCCCCACTGGTGTGAACATGCTGGCTCCAGACTGTCAGCAAAGAGGAGTCGAATGGCAGCGCAATGGGAGGCAACAGGTTTATGGATTACATTCAGCTCAGCGTCACCGTTGCTGCTCGTGCTGTTGGTCTGCCAATTAATAAAAGGACAAATGTACTCAGTTTTCCTTTTTTGGTTCTCGTGATTCATACAAGAGCCTGCAGACATTAAATTAAGGCTTTCAAGTGAAGCTCAAGACCTTCAAGACATTCTGATGCTCCTTATGAGCTAATCGCTGGAATAATCGAACCTGATGCTGTTAACTTTTCTGAGGCTAACTTGCGTCTTCATCTGTTTCGAGTTGCATAAATAACAGAATATATTTCTGTTTTCCAATAAAAATATGGTCTTTATGTGTCTATAAGAGTATTTTTCTACTAAGTTCTGGTGGATGAAAAGTCCAAATTGTGTTGATCTCACAAGAAGCCAGCCTACCAATGAAAAAAGGGAAAACTGTAAAGCACTTATTTAAACTGATTACAACCACCAAAGCCTCATGTTAGTTATACACACACAAAAAACATTTAAAAAAAACACATTATGGAACTTGATCTTTTAAACGACTGAACTGGAGGAAGAACTTTAAATTTGTGTAGGCAGGTGTGTAACTGCTGTCTTTTTCTTTTAATAAAACTAGTGATATAAAATGACCATTTTATGGGACAGACAGTCTATGATCTTTTAAAATACAGAAGGCTTGGCTGGATCCTGTTTAGCCCTGCAGTGAAATCCAGAGTGCTGAGAACCAAGCCGACATTGATTTCCTCATCCAGACTGAGCCTGAGGAGTTTCAAATAAAACAACCGTCTGCCTGCCCGGGGAAACCTAAACCTAATTCTGCAAAATGAAATACACCAAACTCACAAACAGATACAGCTTTGTAAACACATATGCTCAGCGCTTAAGTACATTTTAGTAATAAATTGGTATATATTGCCCTCTAGTGTCTTCCCAGCATATTACCTTGCATTAGTAATGCTGTGCAGGAGTCTCTCGGTTTGCTCTGAGAGGTCGGAGGGCACCAGGATTTCGACAGGGTTGATTTTAAGGACACGGCATTCCAGCTCAGAGCGAGAGGGACCGTCAGGAAAACAGTCCAGAAGCACGTCGCCTGTGCTGGGCTGAACTGCCTGCAGACACAAACACATGCTGTGAATCAGATGATGTCAAAGATGTGCAGCTACAGCTCCAAGTTGACAGTTATACACTGTATAAACTGAAAAATGGCAAAGCATGTTCAAATTTTATTAAAGTAACTTTTTGTCTTAAGTAAGCTATTAATCAACATTTCATTTCTTTATAATTTCTTCTTCACTACAAGTGAGTGTGTGCTGTTATTACACTTATTGCAAAGAAACTGAACAGTGAACATTAAATTATTTTAAAATAATACACAACAGTCCCCTAATATGTGTTGAACAAAAAGCCAAGGGGTAACCCTACTTTTAAATAAAATTTTTGATTTTCAGCTCTTATACACAGAATAACTGAAGAACAATCAGCCAATGGCCAGGTGGGATTTATGTATTGACTTATGAAACTCACCACAAGGCCTACAGTGAGCTGCTTCTTCAGTTTGTCCCAATTCTCACTAATACAAAGCAGGAAACTGTCGGGAGGGTCCGACACAACATCATCACAGCCCCCCTCCTCCACATCCCCGAGTCTGCAGACCGGATTTACATCTTTTAAAAAAAACTGTCAAGGAAACTGTTTCAAACAAAGAGTGACGATAAAAAGTTGTTTAAGAACACGTGCACACATTCATCATCTATAAGGATACCCTCTCCCACCAAAGTGGACTTGGTGTACAGGGCGCTGAGCTGACGAGTGAACAGAGTATTTCTGTTGGCCCCTGACGCTTTGATCGCAGATGTTTCTGTCTGTTTAACCACTCCGACCTATAAATTAAAACAAACAAATAAAAAAGCCAGCAGAGCATGAGCCTAAGCAGCTTGCAATTAGTAAACAGTAATCATATAAAGTCAAAGATAAACCAGAAACCTTGTGTCCGTGAGACACCAGCCGTCTGACATGAACAAACAGGCGGTGTGTGGGGATGCTGCACGTCATGAAGTTATGATCCAGATGACAGACGATGTTCAGCTCCTTTGCAGCAATCTGTTCACAAACAAAACGTCCTTCAGCGATCAGTGAAACACAAATCAGGTGCTGAGAGCCACTGTGTTGAAAGAAGACTATCATCTAAAACATAAGATATGTCTTTTATATTTTATACAGTTTAAATTTAAACTCCTTCTAAATGCATCACTAACACATCTGCTTTTTAGTTCTCACCTCTGCATCCTCTCCAAAGAACCTGTACTTGTAACCACACTCCACAGCCAACAAAGCATCCTTATGCTGCTGTTTCAGCTGGATCACCTGCTGCTCAAGGGGGGTGAAAATGCTCTTTGAACGCCTGGAGGAGGTGCTACAGTCCAATGGAGGACCCAGCTCTGCACACTTTCCTCCTCCTGTCTTGGCAAACTGAGAGAAGTGAACTCCCTGCAGAAATAAAAATACATCAAATCTGTTACGATGTGAAAAGTCACACTTGCTTTTTCAGTGTTATCAGGTACTTTACTTTTTGCATACCTGTTTTGCAGCAGCCAACCCCAGATCTGCCTTTTCTTTATCATCCTCCTCTTCACCTTCATGCTCCCTTTCTGCATGCTGCAGTCTGTGTGTAGTTTCAGGTTGACCTGTAGCACAACGAGGAGACCAATCACTGCTTTCCTGACCTGCATCAGCCGTCTTTGTTTTTTCCCGGGTGATACTGCTGACGACACTGGGCTCAGCCCCGCAGGTGAAGCCCTTCAGCTTCTCCAATGTGGAGGAGCACAGGCTGCCTGCTTTTCGGCTCAGCGTCAGCTTTGTGTCTGAAGAGAGAAGACAAGTACTACAGTCACATCAACGACAACTTCACTTTTTACCCCTCAGCTGTAAGAGGCTGGATTTGTGGATGAATTTGTGAATGCAATAACACGAGTATGAGGCAAAGTAGGATTCTGATATTCATAACACACGTGCTTCTACTAAAAATGTTGGACAAGTTCAAATCTCGGTTACCTCAATCTTTCTGAAAATATTGTGAATGCAGTAACTTAAGAAGGAAGTCACCAAGGATTTTCAAAATTTTACCGTAAGTGCATCTACTAGTGCATCGAGGGATAGCACTGGAGGCCAAACAAATGCGTTGTGGGCAGAGTTATCTAATCACAATCTATACCAGTGCACATGTTGTTTGGAGAACTGTGATGCTGCTGGGCACTGGACAGATATAAGTGACTTTAATGAGGGTTTAGAAGATCATGACATATTTTTCTGTCTGAAGTCAACACTCACCTTTAATGCCCTGACAGGACGCAGGCTCACACTCCACATCCTCCGCCTGATGGTCCTTTGGAGAAGGCTTAACTCGTTTTCTTGGCAATTCCAAGTCATCATCAGATGAAAGCTTCTGCTGGAGGACAAAAATGAACTGCACTTCAGTAATTAGCATTGAGTGAAGCATGTCTGATATGTGCGTGTGAAGCTCAACTCACGTTGCCTCTTGAAAGTTGCTGCTCTGCAGGATTTGGGTTAATCCCGCGCTGCTTGTTGGAGGCAAAGCTGCTGCTGCTGCTCGATCCTCCGAAGTACCTGCTGATGGAGGTCTGAGTGGTGCAGGACTTTTTCAGAGACTTTGGCATGCTTTAATGTTCGCTTACATTTGATCCATAATAACAAGTCGCATAAAAATGAATTTGCGTGTACAATAAAGTGCAGAGCTTTGACAGCCGCTGTCCAGCTTTTCAAAATATAGCAGCGCATACGATGAGGTCACAGACGCGTAAATGACGCGCGCCTTCTTCTTCCTCTTTGGTTAGCAGAGGTTGGCGGCTCCAGGAGCGTTGCTGCCTCCTCCTGGTTTCACCAGATATTCTACTCAATGCATTCTGCTCTGTGAAATCTTAAAATTATACACTCTTGATTGACTTGATTTCAAGTTTATTTCATCCTGAAAAAGTAAAAGACTGAATTGTAAACGGTTGTTTTTGCAAAACTTGTCGTATTTTTTGAACATTTTTCATTTTTCTCATGGGCCGGATTTCAACTTACGAACATGAACAATGACGTATCTGTCAGCAATGCATCGTTTGAATGATTGTATGCATGTTAAACAAACAAAAACAAAGGATTAGGAGGAGAGGAAGCAGATCTGGACGGGCTGATTTGTAAACCCAGCCTGCTCAGGTGTACCGCACTTCTACTCGGGTTATGTCTGGAAGAGAGAAGGGCAAAGCAGAAAGCAGGCGGCACCAGGGGGCAGTCTTGTGTTTTAGAGCAGCAGATAACTGAAACAATCTGTCAAACTTCATACAAGCCCAAATGCATGTTTGTCCCTCTGCAAACATTACTTTAAAAAATGCCATCATGTCCATCCGAGGTAACAGCTGTTTTGCCACCGCGTGTCAGGCACTGTATAAACTTTCAGAGGTTTTAATCGTGTTTGCATATTTTTGACTGCAAGTAAGTCATAATTATAACTTAAAAACCCGTTTAGAGCTTCTCTGTTAAAAAAAAAAAAAGAGAAAGATACAGATTCATAAGTAAAGCTGTGTAAAAAGATGCCTTCATTTTTTCCCAAAAAACACCAAGGAAATAGCGCCTTTAAAGTCTGGTATTCTAGTAGTCTTGTAATTGTCGAATAGAATACTTATTTAGCTTATAGGATTTAAACTAATAAATAAAATTCTAAACAAGGAAACCAGAACGCTTCAACTTGTGAACATCAGCCCATCTTAACCTGCCTGTTGATTGACCAGTGCTAAATTCCTTTTAAAATACATAAAGAATTATTAACAAAAAAAAAAAAAAAAAAACTCCTGATAAAGTAATAAGAAACACATGCACACACAAACAAACACAAAAACGTCTAAATATATTTTCTGTTTGGATTTTTATTTGCTTTAGGAAAAGTGAATATTCCAGAAATAACATTTTTGAACAGGACAGACCCTGATTAAATTGGAATGACATATCAAAATGTCAGTGACAATTTTATGTCACATCATTGCGCCGATCATAGAGTCAGAAAAAAGTGCAGCATGGAAGCAAAAACATTACATTTAAGCAATACAGTATTTGGATAGGTCACACCCAGAACCCAGCCGATGAAAGTAGCATTGATAGTTTTATTTCATATTAAGCACTTCAAAGTTGTTTATTTCTTCCCTGCTGGTACAAAATGTGCAGTTTGGAAACAACATCATTCCTCAGTCTCAGAAAAGAAATTTGAGGATGGCTGAAGATACCAGCAGCAGGATGGCACTGGGACCAGTTGGAATAGCGCTGTTACACAGCTCCGCTTCACAGCACGACATAGGCCAAACACATAATGCACTGTTCAGGCAGCCCTTTGTAACTGCATTAAGAGCTGTAAGACATGAGGGGGAAATTCTCAGAAAGAACTTTACAAAGCATGATGTGACCAAAAGCCAGCAGACATTCAGCATTTATATTTACTTTTAGCTAGAGCTTGTCATATGAGAGAGCAACTCACCATCTACTCTGAGACCCCTACAAGCCTCCTACAAAATGATCGTAATAACTACACACCCTGTCATACTCACCACTTTAGAAAATGAAGACCAGAATTTAGATTATACTATAGTGTTACTGAATAAACTATCCTATCAAAAAGAAATAAAATGTGTTAAAAAATAAAAAATAAAAAAAAAAGGAAGAAAAGAAAAGAAAACTTGAGGTCAAAACCTATTTTCATAACAAATGATAAATGTATCATATTTTTTTCTAAATGTGTTTAATTTCAATATAAATCCCCGAATAGAAAAAAATCTTATTTTCTTACATTTATAAAGTCATCTTTCATGACAGTTTGATGTTGAATTAGGCAGTTAACTCCTTTTAGTTATAGCAGCAAAGCAAAGGTGTTTCTTAATCAAGTACTTCAAAGATGATGGGAGAGCTTCATATGTTTTCATAAAAGTAAATAATAACCTGGATTTATATAGTGACTTTCAAGGGAACCCAAGATTGCTTTACATTTAAAAACTGATTAATGGAAGCTTTAAAACTTTGCTGAAAAACTAGTTCATGCATTTATTACTTCTAGGCTGGACTACAGTAATTTATTGTTATCAGGATGTCCTAAAAACTCCATGAAAAGCCTTCAGTTGATCCAAAATGCTGCACCCAGTGTACTGACAGGGACGAGAAAGACAGCACATATTTCTCCTCTACAGGCTTCTCTTCATTTGCTCCCTGTTAAATCAAGAAACAAATTAAAAATCCTTCTCATCACATACAAAGTTCAAAATAATGAGTCCCCATCTTATCTTAATGACCTCATACTGTCATATCACCCTATGATGGCCTCAGCAACAATCAGTTCACACACTCACCTCATTAGTTTGTTTGTATTTTTGTTTTTTGCAGTCAAACATGTATTCAGTAATAACGTTCATTAATTTTACTACTTCAACTTAAAAGTGATTTTGTGAAGACGCACAAAGTGTGGTACCTGTGGTTTTTTAAATGTATTCTGTTATATTAATTATGTTTCTCTTCTTTCAAGTTACCTGGTTTGTGGAGTTGGCCGTCTGGGCAAAAGGTGTGGGCAAGGGCTGAGGACTTTCGAAACACAATAGGACCAACCAAGCGCTTGTCAGCAATGGGTATGTTTTAGGTTTAGGTATGTTATTTGGTGCCTTGTTAGTATTGGTGTTTGTTCTGTTTCCCCCAATGTGTGTAAATGGTTTAGCCAAACCAGTATAAAGATTACCCTCCTTTGTCTTTGTGTTTAGGACAGTTTGTGAGTTAAGTTGTTTTTGTAGTTAAGTTTCAGTAAGTCGCTTTTAAGTAAGTTTGTATTTAGTTGATCTCTTTTAATTGGCCAACTAATTATATTTTGAACTTTGTCTTTTTGAAATTTTGGGGGAGAGAGTAAAAAAAAAAACATTATGAAGACATTTCTTCTGTGTCCTTTGTGTCTGTGCTGCTTGGTCCCTCACACACCCCACACCAACTTCTTACCTGCAGACAGAGTCACACACAGGATCAGAGATCCATAAAGCTGCATCATGAACTCAAATTGCTGATCAGTCTTGTGAGAGAAAAAGCTGCTGCTAAGTCTTTCTTTTAAAGCTCAACTTGCTTGTTTGTTCTGAGAATCTGAGGGTTTGCATCTCTTCAAAAAAGCCAAAACCCCCCACAGTTTCATGAATAACCATGCCCCCTCAGTGACATCACTGCCAGACACCATTTTTGGAAATTAAGGAAGGAACTAAAACTATGCTGTAGTGTTACTGAATAAACTATCATATCAAATGAAAAATAACTTTGCTCTCTACATGTGTTCAAACATCTTTAGGTGTGTGCAGCATGAGGGAAACTTGCCATGTTCAGTGTGACTATAAATTTAAGGTACCCTTGGTGTAAGTGTCAGCTGTTTTTAATTTGAATTCTGTTTTCTTTATGGCTCATTAAAGCCTTTTTGAACATGGCACCTTTGTTTGTTCACAACAAATTGTTAGAACTTTTCTGTTGTGGTCTATTTGTGTACAGGCACAGGAAGTAAGTGTGCATCAGAGAGTTGTCATTGTAAAACAAACTCCCATCATTCTCTACTTTGTGTAGTTCTACCACAGTGTAGTTTTAAGTTTAAAATTATATAAAAGTATTTATAAAGTGGTCTTAGAGCAGCAGATTTATTGTTACTGTAAAATGTTTTAAGGACAAATATAGCAAAGTGAAGTGTATTAATGTTGTATTAGAGCACGCTTACACAAGCTGTAAGTTTTGTTAAACTCTTTCAATATTCACATCCATCAGTATGTGCTTGATAAGTTCTGTAAGTAAAAGTATACTGTAGTTATATTAACATTTGATGGAAAATTTATGTTAGAATACATGTAAAAGCTGTTTATACAAAATACATATCTTTAGCATTTGGTTTCGTTTCTGTTGTGTAATATGAACAACAGAAGCACAGGCCTTCTCACAGAGGCATGTGCCATCTTGCCATGCCTGTTCCAGAATTTCCAGCCTGAACCTGGGACAAACTCATAATTGGGTTTCCTAAATCTAACATATTAATCTTTCTCAGGATAAGGAGTTACCTTTTCTTTTTAATCAGGGCATGATTGTTAGGTGCACGAATACAAAAGTATGCTTTAGAAATAATGTCTCAAAAATATAACCTGCTGAATGGTTGCTGAACCATTCAGCAGATATCTATTGTAAGTATTATGACCGACTTGTATAACGGTTCTAATTTCAGGATTTAAGATTGCATTACCATCAAATGATCTAGATTGAACTCAGAGTACTCTGAGACTTTTATCAATATAAAATTCAGGAACAACTTTAAAATAAATGGCAGACTTGTTGACTTTATATTTTAATATTAAACAAAAGGGTGTTTTCACATGTAATTTCCACCTTTTCACCTAGTTTTATACATTCTAAGGTGTGAGGTGAAAACTCTCAAAATTGTTGTCTACGTTTGGAATTTGTCAGAAGTTTGATAGAGCTACGAGGAACAACATTTGAAGATAGCAGCACAGCATGCCTGTACACAATTTTGTCACAGTCTGGCAGTAGACCCAAAATGCAGACACGAAGGAACGAGGAAGAAAACTTGAATATAACATAAGGCAAGCAGTTTAATTAGGCTGATAAAAAGGTACAAAAACAAAAAGGCAGATACACACTGGGGAGAAACTAACTTGAACTAAACTGGGAGAAACTAAATGCTAAATACAAAAAACAAAGAACAAAACCTTGAACGTGGTAGAAACCTGAACATGATAAACTCTGGAGACATGGAGGCATAGAAACATGACGAGAACAACAGACGACCTGACAAATACTGAATGAGAAAACACAAACTAAACACACACAGGAGGGTAATGAGGGAATGGGGAACAGGTGGGAACACATCTGGGACAAATCAGACCTAACAAGGGGAAGCAAAACTAGACATACTGCACAGGACAGGGGACTTTCACAATAAAACAGGAAACATGACAACACAAACTTGATAACATAAGACACACAAACATGAAACACATAAAGGGTGAGGTAAACTTCAATACAGGGGTAGAAAACACGAGGGGCATCTAATAAACAAGTGAACTTAGCTAACCTAAGGAACTTAAACATAAACATCAACATCAAAATAAACTAGTAGCCAGTATGTAAATAGTAATGACTAACAATAGCTTTAAGCAAAGTGCCAATGCTTTAGGTTGCTTTCATAAAACAGTTTCTCACCAACTTTTTTCCACACCAAAAATGTTTCAAACAGACAACCACATGTTTCTGGCTATTTCTTGCGAGCAGAATACACAATGGTTGTGCAGTTGGAGTGCTCTCTTCTTGACTTCCCCATTTGTATTGCATGTAAAATCGAGCTACCTTTCTCTGATAGGACCCAGCAATTAATAATTCATGTTTAAATTTAGATTTTACGTTTTGTGCAAGGAAATTCACAGTGTGGTTAAATAATCATTTCAGAAACACATGTCAACAATAAGTATGGAATGCAAGCGTCACTTTCTGTCTTCTAGAGCACGTAAAAAGTAAATATATTTCAAAAGGTGCTATTGACAAGAAATTCCCACCAGATGTCAGTAACAACCCATCCAATCCACGCACCCAAAGAAATCAAACCCTAGATATTTACCCTAGATATTTTACTGTATTTTCCCCACAAAAACAATGTACACAGTGTTCATCCCAAGCAGGGCAAATATTGCCTAGCATGGCGAATCAGGCCATGAATAGTATCAACTGCAGTATCTCCACATGCCTCTTCCATAGCTTGGGGAAAGGGTATATGTGTGTGTGGATTTTGGTCATACACTTTCCATTTCCAGGCAGAAAAATATTTGTTATAATGGGATTGAGGAATGGAGAATAGGAAGGGAGATTGGACAGTGAACCAGTAACGGACTCTGAAACACACATGATAAGCAATACAGACTTGGAGTGGTCACTATTGTGAAGCATAATCAGACTATGATTACTGTATAGTACTGTAATTTATACAGTGTTGAGAGTATGCATCAATTGTGGGATTGTATGGGACTTACTTGCACATAGTTGTATTGCAATTCTTTGACTCTTTTTGAATTGCATTCAAATGGCACCCCGTAGAGCTGCTTCATCTTCAGATTATTTCTATGCAAGACATGGTCCAGTGTTCTAAGCTGACCCTATCAATATTTTGAAATATGTTGTTGTCTTCTATTACTTTTCTTTGTATTTGCTGTACTGTTATGGCGTTATTTTCTAGAACCATGTTTATGATTTCAGTCTCCTGTTCAGGAGACAGAAGACATTCTCGACCACCTCGCTTTCAGCTCTGCAATACAAATAGTATACTGTAAAATACTGTGAATAGGCCTACTATGTAGGAATACAAAGTACGAATACATTTTCCAAATACGTGAAACATACGTCACAGTATTTTCACAGTCTACAGAACAGTGCACAGGCAATACTGTGCTACACTAATGTACAGTGAGATTTCTTACCTATTCTCATTTTGGAAAGTCCAGAAAGTCAGGAGGATGGATGCTACGGTGTACCTGCTCACATTTGGCTGTACTCTTTGTGATTCAATTCAATTCAATTCAATTTTATTTATATAGCGCCAAATCACAACAAAAGTCGCCTCAAGGCGCTTCATAGATACAGAGAAGAACCCAACAATCATATGACCCCCTATGAGCAAGCACTTTGGCGACAGTGGGAAGGAAAAACTCCCTTTTAACAGGAAGAAACCTCCGGCAGAACCAGGCTCAGGGAGGGGCGGCCATCTGCTGTGATCTACTTAATACATTTTTGCAGCCTTAGTATAATTATAAAGTTAGCGAGGCTTTAAATTAATGGGCTCCACACTGCTTCCCCTGGTGGATACACATGACATTATCAGTGCTGTAAGTAGACGTTGCTTCTCATGGTTGCATAGGCCACGTCACAGACAATGTTACAGTCAAGGGCCGAAGACCCCAGCTAAATGACAAGCAGCCAGTCTGAGCTCAACCTGTTCAGGTGTGCTGCATTTCTACCCAGGTTTTTTGAATCCACTAATTTCCTGGATGTTCACAGTGTTGTGAACAAGTATTTCCTCCCTTACTACTTTTTTATTTTGTGTTTGCATGCATCACTCTGACATGTCTTAGAGATAAAACACCTACAACTAAAAACTGTTATCCAACTCTTGCATTTAGGACAAATTTATGAGGGGATTTCCCTAATGTTGAGTTCCTGTTGAAGTATACAAAGAAGTACTTTAAGTTTGTTTCCTTTTATTTTGTTTAAAAACAAATGCATCACACAGCAGCCTACCTGTGCTCTGAGCCCCCATTGACTGTAGTAAAATTAAATAAACCAAAAGATTCTGCCATATTCCCAAACACAGTTCAGAGTATTCAAAAAATATGCAAATATATGTTCTGTTTGCATGTTTATTTACTTTGGAAAACATTACATTCACGCAATACAGTATTTGGATAGGTCAAACCCTGAACTTTTTTGAATGATACATGAAAATATCAGTGACAGTCCTATTTCATATCAGGCACTTCAAAGTTGTTTATTTCTGCTCTACATATATAAAATAGAATCTGAAGTGCAGCAGGGAAACAACATCATTCCACAGCCTCAGAAAAGAAATTTGAGGATGGCTGAAGATACCAGCCCCAGGATGGCACTGGGACCAGTTGAAATAGTGCTGTTACACAGGTCCCCTTCACTGCAAGATATAGAGCCAACACATGTTGCACTGTTTTGGCAGTGAAGCTACGTTAAAATGTGTAAGACATGAGGAAGAAAACGCTCAGAAAACGTCGCAAAACATGATGTGACTAAGAGCCAGCAGACATTCAGCATTTATGTTATTTTATAACATAGTTATTTTTACAATAAAATAGAATTTTATTGTATTAAAAAAAATATGTTTAATATCAGTATAAGTTCTCATATACAAAAAAGAAAACTGCCTAGAGTTGAATATGAAGGCTCTGATCTGAGTCTCATTAACTCATTAACTTATGTAAGGGAACTACTCTTTTGTGTTGCTGCTGATAGACTCACAGTAGTTTATGTTAGCTAACTAGTGACAGAAGAGATAGCTCAGTGGAGAAAAGTGGGTGGGGGACTTAAAGGCAGTATAAGGGGGGCACATTTGTATAGCTCCTAGCTGCAACAATAAGTTTTATATTAAAAAACTAAATAAAAAGAGAGCTTGAATGAGTCACTGACTGTCTGATTACACCCTAAAATTAGAAGAATTATTCAGCAAGTTGTAATTGTCAAATAGAGTGATGATTCAGCTTATAAGTTTCAAATTATTGAAAATAAAATTGTAAACAAGGAAACCAAGAATCTTCCGTTTGTAACAGCTCTATTTAACGTGTACTATTTAAAAGATATAAATTAAGGCTCCAGCTATAGATTATTTTAGTAATCAAGTGTTCTATCAATTAATCGGGGAATCAGATAACGAATACTTTTCTCTTATTGGGGAGAAATACATATTCAAAAGAGAGAGAAAAAACAACGGCCTTTCAATACTAAACTGGTCTTTTGATTTCTATTTTACAAGTTTCTGCCTTTCTGACATTTGTAGAATTGATAGTATCGTATCACGTAGATGACATAGATTTGGTATGCGTTCATGTGTATGTGTTTTTGTGCATGTCTGCGTATTCAAGTGTGCTAGAGAGTGAGTGAATTTGTGTCTGCCAACTTTAGAGCATGTGGTGGACGCAATACAGAAAAGCAAACAAGTCAGGATTCTGTCATGCTTGTCACAGTCAGCGGATGGAGACTGTGTGGAGTGGAGAATAGAGGACCCAAATGCAGATAAAACAAAGTGTGGAAACAAACTTAATATTAACTGAGAGCGAGCCGTTTATTATGGCTGATGGAGAAATACAACGCAATGCACAAGGCAAACTGAGACAAGAATAAACAATAACCTAAACTGGGAAAACTAAAAATAAACACAAAAAACCCTAAATGTGAAACTTGGACAAATGGTGGATAAATACATGCCTAGACCATAAAGACTTTTCAAAAAAGTGTTTTGCTTTTCTTTCACAAATGTGGGGATTAAATTGTGTTAAAATGTACAAAACAGTGATGTCATGTTTTGTGATGAGGACCCAGGCACAGAGAGACTTGATGAATTTAAGAATCTTATGATTTAATAAAGACATTTGCAGACTTGCACAGAGAGGGTACAATTATGATGACTGATAAAGGAGACAAAGACAAAAGACGATGAGGACAGGGAGGATGCAGGGGTTTAAATGCACCAAGAAAACAGTCAGAGAGAACTCGGGACAACATTTAAGGATGCAGGGACCGACAGAGACAGGTTTATCTTGCCTGGCTGGGCAGCTCTCTGGGTGCTCAGCAACCCCCAAGCTCTGATCCTAGAATCGCCCCTGCTTAGAGATAAAACACCTACAACTAAAAACTGTGATCCAACTCTTGCATTTAGGACAAATTTATGAGGGGATTTCCCTAATGTTGAGTTCCTGTTGAAGTATACAAAGAAGTACTTTAAGTTTGTTTCCTTTTATTTTGTTTAAAATGCATCACACAGCAGCCTACCTGTGCTCTGAGCCCCCATTGACTGTAGTAAAATTAAATAAACTAAATGATTCTGCCATATTCCCAAATACAGTTCTAAGTATTATAAAAAAAAATATGCTGACATTCAGGATTTATGTTATTTTATAACATAAAGTTATTTTCACAATAAAAATATCATTTTTCAACGTATTTTTTTCTAAATATGTTTAATATCAGTATAAGTTCTCATATACAAAAAAGAAAACTGCTTAGAGTTGAATGTGAAGGCTCTGATCTGAGTCTCATTAACTCATTAACTTATGTAAGGGAACTACTCTTTTGTGTTGCTGCTGATAGACTCACAGTAGTTTATGTTAGCTAACTAGTGACAGAAGAGATAGCTCAGTGGAGAAAAAAAAGGGAGGGGGGGGGGGTTGGGGCTTAAAAGCAGTCTAAGGGGGGCACATTTGTATAGCTCCTGGCTGCAACAATAAGTTTTATATTAAAAAACTAAATAAAAAGAGAGCTTGAATGAGTCACTAACTGTCTGATTACACCCTAAAATTAGAAGAATTATATGGCAAGTTGTAATTGTCAAATAGAGTGATGATTCAGCTTATAAGTTTCAAATTATTGAAAATAAAATTGTAAACAAGGAAACCAAGAATCTTCAATTTGTTACAGATCTATTCAATGTGTACTATTTAAAAATATATCAGAGATAACATAAATACAGCAAAAAATCTGAACCTTCAGTATAAAAAAGTAGTACTCTGTAAATTGGCATAAAGTTTTTACCTTTAAAAAAACAAACAAAAAAAACAGCTGGTTACATTACAGAGCAAACTACCTGTGCTGTGTTAGATCTCATTGGCTGTAGTAAAATTAAATAAACAAAAAGATTTTGGCATATTCCCAAACTCAGTTCAGAGCATTCAAAAAATCTGCAAATATATTTTCTGTATTTTTATTTGCTTTAGGAAAACATTACATTCACCAATACAGTATTTTGATAGGTCAAACCCACAACTTCCCTGAATGACAGATGAAAAAACAATGACAGTTTTCTTTCAGGCACTTCAAATTTGTTTAATTCTTCCCTACTGATACAAAATAGAATCAGAAAACAGTGCAGCAGGGAAACAACATCATTCCTCAGCCTCAGAAAAGAAATTTGAGGATGGCTGAAGATACCAGCAGAATGATGGCACTGGGACCAGTTGGAATAGCGCTGTTACACAGGTCCCCTTCACAGCAAGTGACAGGCCCAACACATGTTGCACTGGGCACGCAGCCCTTACTTACATTAAGAGCTGTAAGACATGAGGGGAAAATTCTCAAAAAGAACTTCACAAAACATGATGTGACCAAGAGCCAGCAGACATTCAGCATTTGTGTTTATTTTTAGATAGAGCTTCTGATATGAGATAAAAACTCACCGTTTACTCTAAAAGTGGCACAACGGTCCAAGCCAGAAGCACAAGCTGTGGTGTTTGTGCAGGATTTAGGATCTGAATTTTCGCATGTGTAGCATCTTAAACCACATGCTATAGAAACAAAAAGAACACAATTTTACACACATTAGAAATTATTGAGAGTTTTTTATGCCCTTTGAGAGAGTTGCCAGAAATTGGGTCATATATAACAAGTGAAATCTTAAGAAGTCCTCTCAGTCTGGAAGATATTTCCTCTACTGACCACAAAATAATTAAATATGTTTGTATTTTTTTAAGCCTGTTTTCTTAACCAGGAAATGACTCTTTTAAAGTCTGATGTATTCCACATATCTTTAAAACCACAAACGCTTATTTTTAAAATTAAAGTCTCAATGATTAAATAAAAAATATATAAAGTGTTCATTTCTGTTTCATCACAGGCTGTTTATGTAACTCAGTATTGAATTGCTAAACTATTTAACTTTTTACCTTTAAACATCAGTACATTTTTTCTTACCTGCAGACAGAGTCACACACAGGATCAGAGCTGCATAAAGCTGCATCATGAACTCAAATTGCTGATCAGTCTCGTGAGAGAAAAAGCTGCTGCTAATCTTTTCTTTCTCAGCTCAACTTTCGTGTTTGCTTTCAGAACCTGAGCTTTTGTATCTCTTCAAAGAGCCTCCTACCAAGTGATCCATATAACCACGCCCCCTGAAGTGACAATATGGTCAGTTATTATAGCCAAAGGACAGAAGAGTTTCTCATATAATTTAATAACAATAAATAATAACTTAAATTTATATAGCGCTTTTCAAGGGAACCCAAAATTGTTTTGCATTTAAAAACTGATTCATGGAAGCTTTAAAACTGCACAGTAGCATAAGTGTGAAGTTTATGCATTCTCCACAAGAACCAATTTTTGATTCCTATATTTCCGAGTGCTGAGCCTTTCTTTCTTAGCTCAACTTCCTAATCTTCTTTCAGAACCTGAGCATTTGCATCTCTTCAAAAAGCCTCCTAGCAAGTGCCCAAATAACCACACCCTGCTAAATGTCAGCACTGTCAGACTATCCATTTATAAAAAGGAAGACAAGAACTAAGGTTATGCATTAGATTCTTGCCAAATAATCATATTAAGTAAAAAAAAAAGATGTGTGCAAATAAATTGATAACAAAACTTTAGATGAGAAGTTACGTTGTATTCATAATAAGACATTTTTTATCATGCTTCTTTCTGAAAGTCTGTTTGATTGGAGTATAACATTGCCTCAAATATAATTATATCAGATTTTTATGGTCCTTTATATTTCATAAGGTCAATAAGTTGTATAATAAAGAAGATCTGTAATGACACATCTGTGCTTCCTGGTTGTTTGGTAGCTAATCTATGCTTTACATTACTTCCCCTTTCCCATGATGTCAAGCTCATTGCTGACATCACTGGTCTAGTTTAGTCATCTTTCTGCCTGCCTTTGGCCAATTAGCCTTCACTCTGGCTATTTTAAACTGCTAATCTGTCATTCTTCCTTGCACACACCTTTGTGCAACCTATATCTCAAAACACAAGTTGAGGTTTACTTCTTCTTGACCTCACCGATCCTTTTGATATCCCAGCTGGAGAAAAAGGGTCAAATGAGGCTGGAGTATTTTTCATCAAAGCTTTATTACCAGTTGGCATTGGGAGATCACACTACATGCAGCCACAGCAAGCACCAAGTGGATCTGAGGATCGTTCCTCATACACATACCTATAAAGAGTAAGTGGGGGGGGGGCTGCCCTGTGTCACCCCTCTTCAGTACTTTTGCGCTAATTCCATTGTTCAATCTGGGGGGGGTTGCCCTCCCCTAGACAAGTACAGTTGTGGTCAAAAGTTTACATACACTTGTAAAGAACATAATATAATGGCTCTATTGAGTATCCCGTTATTTCTGCAACTCTGATTTTTCTCTGACAGAGTGAATGGAACAGATACTTCTTTGTCACAAAAAACATTCATCACGTTTGGTTCTTTGATAACTTTATCATGGGTTAACATCTGCTGAGTCAAAAATATACATACAGCAGTGCTAATATTTGGTTACATGTCCCTTAGCCATTTTCATGTCAATTAGGCGCTTTTGGTAGCCATCCACAAGCTTCTGGCAAGTTTCTGTTTGAATCTTTGACCACTCCTCTTGACAGAATTGTTGCAGTTCAGTTAAATTTGATGGCTTTCTGACATGGACTTGTTTCTTCAGCATTGTCCACATGAACTCTGATGGACGTGTCTTTTAATCTTGTCAAAAAGACTGCGGTACCAGATCTCCTTTGAAAAATACATACTCACGAGACAAAGTAAAAGCAGAGCCCTCACAGCTGGTAGTACAAAACACAGTGACAACTTGTGTATTAGATACCCTCACTCCAAAAGCATATATCTATATATATGGAATCTCCAAGAATGTCATCCTAAAATGGCATTCAGTGGGTTGTTACAGTAAAAAAAATTTTTTTTTTAATAGCAGTAAAATTTTCATCTGAAAATGTTGAATTTTAGTAAAAACAATGCTTTGTAGCTTGATACTGTCATTACAGGCAAAGTGGATGTTTATAAGTCTTTTGTATGAAGCATTTGAAATGCAATATATCTCCTTATCAGCTGGAAATATTAAAGCCAGAACTTACTACACAATACTGTATGGACTTTATTTACAGTGTGTCAGTAAAGGCCGACATGCACTTCTGGCCCCTGTGTTGAATGAGCCCATGTTGGGTTTGTGAATTTGACACCTTAAGGTTTTGAAGGTGGGGATACATGCTCCTGGTGATGTCTGATAACAGCTTGGCATCTCAGTTATAAATGGAATTCAAAATGTTTTTGGAAGTATGACTAATGTATAATCTGACTTCTACGGTATGCACAACAAGGCCTAGGAGACAAGGGGGTAGTTTACTTCGTGCTATAAAAACACAAACCTTAATCTTTGATCTTCCAACTTTATCTTTCTGTTCTGGTTTTAGAGTCTCTGTTTATTAAGTCGTACTTTGGGAATCACCCTGTTGTGAGACAAGGGTACGCTGGGAGAGAATATGGCATTATACAGAGATCTAAGAAATACACCTGGTATTGGTTTTTAAAAAGAGTTAGCTATGGTGAAGGTTTAATTTATAATTTTTGCATGAACTGTTCAAGAATTACAGACAGCTTTATGCTGGTAGTGCAGGCATTTTTTACTTAAGTAGAAGTATAGCTGCTAGTGTCAGAAATACTCGAGTAAAAGTTTGATAATGTATGGGCTCAGAAATGTGCTCAAAGTAAAGTCAAAGTAGTAAACTAGCTGAATATTGTGCTATAACAACATAACATTAGCAGGTGAGACTACAAACTTAGTCTGGTGGTTGCGCCTGATAAAAAACAAAACAAACAAAAAGCCTATAAACTAACCCCCTTGTTTAGAGGTGATTGTCAGTTTGCTGGGTTTTTAGAGACACTGAGAGTGAGAGAGGTCATGTTCTACATTACTTTAAAAGTGATTTTCAGAGCTGTTGATGTATGAAACAGTGTCCATAGAGACATGGATCAACTCTGTTTATGGCATTGAGTGTTAAATTGTGACAGTTTCAATAAAGCCTGCAAAATTCTTGCATTTATACTGGGGAGCAAAGAAAAGTTAGACGTTAGTTGTACTATTGAAAATCAGTTTCATAAAAAAATCAATTAAACAGATATGAAGAAGAATGTGTTTGTAAAACTAGCGGTAAAGTATGGGAACTATAAGACAGACTGTTTCTGCTATTAAAACAGTTTGTGTTGTAAATCCTGAATGATTCTTGGTCACAACATTTTACTCCACACACATTTGGAAAATCGCATAGTTCGACAATAAATATCCCAGTAAAGACGCTTTATTTCTTAACAAAATAATAGAGGTTGTGTAAGTAAGGGGTGGCTTGCCCTTCTCGCCCGCGTGTGACAAACCATCTGTTGGATCATGGATTTCACACCTCAGCATTGTGAAAATGGGGAAACATACTCCTGGCTGAGCATAAGATTTCTGCTTACAACTTAGAATCTCAGTTCTAAATGAAATTAAAAATATTTTTTGTAAGTATGGCTAATGTATACTTTGACTTCTAAGGCATTCACACACACACACAAGAACAACATCAACACAGAGAAGAAGAACAGGGGGTAGTTTACTACGCAACATAAAAACAAACAAACAAAAAACGCAATCATTAATCTTCCAACCGTACATTTCTGTTCTGAATTTAGAGACCTTGTTCGTTTACTGAGCCGTACTTTGGGAGTCATACTGTTGTGATACTGGGAAGAAAAGGGTAAGGTGTGAGAGACTAAACCATTACACACAATATTTCAAAAATCTAAAGAGAATGTGAGACTGCTAGCTGTATTGTCCAGCAATAAACTTATCTACAATGTGTTAGTAAAGAGCAACTTGTACTTCTGTCCCATTAAGCAATGGTTTAACAAATTTCACTGCACACTATAAAAGGAATCTGGATTTAAATAGAACATAGTAGTGTTGGATTAAGTGTAGGAAACACTAGTGTAAGGTGTCTATGGAACAAATCTCCTTCAACATTCATAATGACCAAAGTGAGGACTACAAGCGTTTCTCTCAGTCAGCTGATTGTGTTTAGGGTAAAAGCATCTATATACACTGAGATTGCTCCACATTTTAGTGAGTTAACTCTGGATGTCTGTGGGTTTTGTCAACTTGGGGTGAACAAAAGCAGAAAAATGATAAAAGATTCAGACATTAAAAGTCTGGTTTATTTCATGAATACAATGAAACATTTTACAGTCCACACAGCAAAGTAGCATACATGACAATGGATACTACAACATAACATGGACAGTGAGAAGTAAAACTAATAGTCTTACCAGCTGTTATATTCTTTAAACTTAAAATAAACCTTTGAAATTAGAGTTTAGTGTTATAAGTCATCTATTTAAAAAATAAAAAATGAGTCAACACTTGTTTCTCTCAGCAGCATTACTGAAGTGAGACTTTAACGATGCTTCATATCACAGTCTTTATGATGAAAAAACATGTTCTCTCATTAGCAGATGTAGCAGAATACATTTATTGCAGTGTATGAGCTACACTTCTTTGGAAATGCATTATAAAAAAAAAGCTCCTGCCTTGACATTCCTTCGACGCATGCACACACACACACACATACCTGCCTATACAGAAATATGGACACAGGTCGGAGTGACCCAGGACCCTGACAGAGGTATACTTTATGCACTTATCAGCATACAGTTTAAAGGCTTGCATTAGAGTGCAGTGGTGCACAACTGGGCATCTTTTATGGTTATACCACTATGAATTTTGCTATATAATATGTTTGACATCCAGCTAAAAATTCAAAAATATATTTTTTATTTAGAGTTTAGGGGAATGTTTTTGTCTTTTCAGGTTGTAGTATTACACATTTTCAGATCCAATAGAAATAAAATAAGTGCTTCATAATTTATTCAATTTATTGTCTTTATTTATACCTGGCATTATTGTTTCATTTTATTATAGAATCTAACAAGAAAGAGGCAAAATTGTGTTCCATTGTGCTTTATTAGCTGCTTTGGTAAAAAAAAAACAAATCCACACTGCAAAAAAAAAAAAAAAAAACACTTCAAAACAACATACTGGAAAACATTTATTCATCACTTGATTGCTTCAATACAACACTTGGGCACATATTTGTGAGCACACATGAAACAGCGACTATCTTATCCGGCAAAGTCATGCTTTTACCCTCACACGTCACCACTAAACCTAGACGTGTCATTCAGTATGGTGTACTTTGACCGTAGACAGCCTATAACTCGTTCAACATGGATCCTGACGTGAGCAAGTTTTTGTGTCTCTTCCACATCTTTTGATTGTAGCTGACTACGACGGATTTTTAAAGTGGCACCCATTAAGGCAACACTTTCCTTAATATCAAAACCCCGGTCTGCAAGCACTCTGTCTCCAGGTGATAGCTTCTGTAGAAAGCCAGATGTTTCAGCTATATGTTTGTCACTGGTATGCCCTTCCCCATCCTTTAGAAATGAAAGAGATGGTCCCTTGGGGTGTGATGCCTATGAGACATTTCATTGTGTGACTACTTTTGTATGTGGAATATGTCTCTGCCTTAGCGCGTAAATTTTGAGCTCTCTCTATTAAAAGTTTGAAACAGTCAATAACTGTCACACGATCACCAAACATCTCAGCATACTGGTGTTGCATACTGACCTGTATGCAACGTCTTTAAGGCCAGTGCACCAATGGGCTGAGGTGAGCGTACAGTACATTTACAGTAATGTTAAACAAAGTGGATGTAGTTGTCTGGCCAATATCAAAGAGGTGTGCAACATGTTCAAATGGTAAGTTAAGTCTTAAATGCATGCGAGTCAACAAGGAACCTACCCGAGGGATTAATAAAGTTTTATCTAATCTCTCTAATCTAAGAGCATCTGAAAATTTTTCTGTCGGTATCTGGTAGGCTAGGGCTAATTTGTTGTAGCACCGCCATTAGTAAAGCAAAAGAGGGTATCCCTGTGTAGAACTTCACTTTAGAGTTGTTGTCTTTCAGGAAGTCCTTGTCTAATTTCTTTTTGGACCGTTCTTGTTTCAATTTTTGGTTTTCATCCTGCAAATACACCAACAGATTTTACACTCCTGCTGATCTTCATGCTTGTGCTGTGGTTGGGTCTCTGCTGCAATTTCAGTAGTGACTGGTGCTGAAAAACACACATACATACACAAAAAGACGTTTATTTCAGGTGCAAAAACAAGATGAAGTACTACAACACCACCAGACTTGGCACAACACACTCGTTAGATAACATTTGATTTACAGAATTTGACTTTTAAACAAAGTAATCAAACAGGCACATTTCTATTTTGGCATTTAAAACTTGACTTAGCCCTGTGACCCATACAATTTTAAAATAATTACTTTTAAAACAAATGATGAAAAATCTAAGTACAACATAGACAGCAAAAACAGTAAGTGACTTGTAACTTTGAAGTGAACTATCCACAGCGAAAGAGCAAAATAGCTAAGCTAAACACAGGTAAACACAGTGGGAAAAGTAGAATATTTTTATGTAAAATAACAATTTTACCTGCATAGATCTCGCCTGGATTATCCGTCTCTGGCCCAGAGGAATGTGGGACTTTTCGTGGCTGTTTTCATCTGGCTCTCCCTCTTTAACCAATCAAATCTCACCGTGGTAGCAGCTTAAAACTCGGTATGACCCAGGTTGATAGAGGGTGCCCAGCCTGGATCTCATTCCAGCATTTTGTAGGCTGGTTTGTAGGCTAGCGCAAAGAATTCAATTAAAATCAATGTAAGACTTATTTGTAACCTACAACAAGAATGAGTAAACCTCAACAATTATGTTATGATAAATTACTTATTAACTACAACAAAAAAATACCTTTGTGAGTGGACTTACAAAGGTAAGTCCACTTACAAACTGGACTACTGTAATTCATTATTATCAGGATGCCCTAAAAACTCCCTGAAAAGCCTTCAGTTAATCCATAATGCTGCAGCAAGAGTACTGACAAGGACTAGAAAGAGAGAGCATATTTCTGCTGTATTGGCTTCCCTTCATTGGCTTCCTGTTAAATCCAGAACTGAATTCAAAATCCTGCTCCTCACATACAAGGTCTTAAATAATCAGGTCCCATCTTATCTTAATGACCTGATAGTACCATATCACCCTATAAGAGCACTTCGCTCTCGCTCTGCAGGCCTACTTGTTGTTCCTAGAGTATTTAAAAGTAGAATGGGAGGCAGAGCCTTCAGTTTTCAGGCCCCTCTTCTGTGGAACCAGCTTCCAGCTTAGATTCAGGACAGACACTATCTCTACTTTTAAGATTAGGCTTAAAACTTTCCTTTTTGCTAAAGCATATAGTTAGGGCTGGACCAGGTGACCCTGAATCCTCCCTTAGTTATGCTGCAATAGATGTAGGCTGCCGGGGAACTCCCATGATGTATTGAGCTTTTCCTTTCCAGTCACCTTTCTCACTCACTATGTGTTAATAGACCTCTCTGCATTGAATCATATCTGTTATTAATATCTGTCTCTCTTACACAGCATGTCTTTGTCCTGCTTTCCTTCTCTTACCCCAACCGGTCGCAGCAGATGGCCCTGAGCCTGGTTCTGCTGGAGGTTTCTTCCTGTTAAAAGGGAGTTTTTGCTTCCCACTGTCGCCAAAGTGTTTGCTTATAGGGGGTCATATGATTATTGGGGTTTTCTTTGTATCTATTATTGTACGGATCTACTTTGCAATATAAAGCGCCCTGAGGCGACTGTTGTTGTGATTTGGTGCTATATAAATCAAATTGAATTGAATTAAATTGAACCTTTGTTGAAATGCTTGGAAAAGACTAACATTTGAGCTGGAGTGTTCTGGAACGTTACACAGTATTTGGTCTTCTAATAGCTGCAATCCAGGCCATCCACCGCCTCTTCGTGACTTTGGAAACATGACTTGAACAATTTTTCTTCCACGACGGAATCCGATAAAAACCGATCTCTTTACCCGTCGGCTTCCCGTGGCTGTCATGCGACTGGCTATAGCAGTTAATAATACAACAGCTTCTTGCCATTCTTTGTGTCTCTGTTTATCTCTGTGTGACTGTTGTCTTGTAATAGCCCGTGCGCGCTAGTACCACTTGCACCTACAATCCTTTGCGGTTTTACCCCGGAAATTACTTCACATTTTCGATCTCTATAGAGCCCAGCACAAGCCCACTTACCCATACAAGCTCCAGTATGATAGCTTGGGAGGGTTAGGGAGCACCAGTCCAATGGGGTCTGGTCATAATTGTTGTCTGGTTGTGCAGTGCCAACAGTTAGATTGAAACAAGTGTAGTTGTCTTATTTAGGGGTGAATGGGCCTACTTTAGTGGTGTTAGCGATTGGCCGGAACAAGCTAGCTAGGGTTATATAATTTGCTGGTGTTGCAGCTTGAGTAATTTGCAGCATGCGATTGAATCCCCAGGTGTCATTAGGATAGCGTAGAGCTGGTTCAGTGAAAAGATGGGGCCTGGCTGTAGCACAAGCTATGCAGTCTCCCACCTCTTGTTCTCTGGAATTCAGGATAATTCAGTCTACCCAGAAATGGCTATCTTTATAACCTGTGGCTTTCTCTATCACATCTAATAGCAGCTATTGCAAGTAATCTGCAGTCAGCACACTAATCTTTCTGGACTTAGGCAGCGGTGTTAGACTGAAGTGTTAGTAACATTTGCTGCAGCTGTTACTGGTGGGTCTTGGAAGTTCACCACTATTCCATTATAATATGCTCTACAAGTGTCAGTCCCAACATAACCACACTAATCCAGCCTAAGCAAGCTAAGCGTTTTTGCTCTCCCACAAAACCATCTTCACTGGTGTCTCTTTCTTCTCTCTGTTCTGAAACTAGAACCTCTGTTTGAGGAGCTTCTGGCCTTCTTTAAGTCACGCCAACCTGTGTTGGGTGATTCTTTGCGTTCTTCCTCCTCTTCTTACTTCAATCTCAGGGGTAGACTACCCTGAGATCTGTTGTTCCACAGACCAGGGGATTATTCTGCCCCTGCGGTTGAGTTCTGGGATTTTTCTGACTTAGCTGAGTCCGGGCCTGGGTCCTGCCTGGTCAGGTCCTTCTGGATCTCTGCAATGCTTCTTCCAGGCTCCTCAGCTGCTGTGCACTGGCTGCAATGGTACCACGTCTCCTCTTCCTTTCAGCTGGACCACATGAGACGTTCTCTCCACTACCTCGAAGGGTCCTGTCCACCTCGGCTTCGATCGCTTCTTTTTCAGCACTTTGAGATGGACCCACCGAGCCTCTGGCTGCGTGCTTCCCTCTGCGAGCCTTGTTCTTTCTCCAACTTGTTTGATAAAACTTAAGACAAGAGCTTTATATTCATTGAGTTATGCAGGAGTTGTTTTCTTTTCATCTCTATCATTCAATTCTTTGATTCCTGCACTATGACCTGGAAACTGTCGCTCTGTCATTAACCCATAGGGGACATCCACCCTTTTAACTGCTAAGGGTGAATTAGGCTTAGAAGTGAGGGATCCTAAAACAGGTGCAGTCTTTAATCCCAACTACAAGTCAGTCAAAACTTCAGTCCACATCATCAGTCCGTCACAGTCCAGTCACATGTGTTCATACCTGTTATTGCTGATAGTGGAAACGTGCGCAATGTATTGAAGTATCCACTAACAGCAATATGACGTCATCAAAAAAAGGAAAAGAAGAATTTAAATAGGATTACCATTGCTGCACGTGCTGTTGGTCTGCCAATTAATAAAAGGACAAATGTACTCAGTTTTCCTTTCAAATTCAAATAAATTCAAATTTTATTTGTCACATACACAGTCATACACAGTACGATATGCAGTGAAATGCTTACACAACTGCTCGTGACCTAAAGAAAAAAAGAAAAGGCTATGAATAAGATGAGAAATAAATATGAAAATTAAAAAGGGTAAATTTAACCAGGAAGGAATAAAATAAAATAAAAATTAAATATAAAAATTAAAGTTAAAAATGAAATAACTGTACAACACAAGTTAGAATGAAGGGGAAATTTAACTTAATTTAACCTTTTTTTGTTCTCGTGATTCATACAAGAGCCTGCAGACATTAAATTAAGGCTTTCAAGTGAAGCTCAAGACCTTCAAGACATTCTGATGCTCCTTATGAGCTAATCGCTGGAATAACTGAAACTGATGCTGTTAACTTTTCTGAAGCTAACTTGTGTCTTTACCTGTTTCGAGTTGCATAAATAACAGAATATATTTCTGTTTTCCAATAAAAATATGGTCTTTATGTGTCTATAAGAGTATTTTTCTACTAAGTTCTGGTGGATGAGTCCAAAACAAGTCCAAAACAAAGTAATTGTGTTGATCTCACAAGAAGCCAGCCTACCAATGAGAAAAGGGAAAACTTTAAAGATAAGATAAGATAAGATAAGATAACCTTTATTAGTCCCACACATGGGAAATTTGTTTTGTCACAGCAGGAAGTGGACAGTGCAAAAGTTATGAGGCAAAAATTAGGATACAATAAGAATAAATACAATACACAACTGTACAGAATAGAATAAAATAAAATACTATATACAGTAGAATAAAATAAATATACAATAAGATAAAAATAGAATACAAATGCTATATACAACTGAGTAAAAATACAACGATGACAGAAAAGATTATTGCACTTAGTGTTATTGCACATGTGTGGATGTGTGTGTGTTTGATCAGTTAAAGTCTTTATTGTGGAGTCTGACAGCAGTGGGGAGGAAAGACCTGCGAAATCTCTCCGTCCCACACCGTGGGTGCCGCAGTCTCCCACTGAAGGAGCTGCTCAGTGCTGTCACAGTCTGCTGCATGGGGTGGGAGATGTTGTCCAACAGTGATGACAGCTTAGCCACCATTCTCCTGTCACTCACCACCTCCACTGGGTCCAGAGGGCATCCTAGAACAGAGCTTGCCCTTCGGATCAGCCTGTTCAGTCTCTTCCTGTCCCCGGCAGAGATGCTGCCGCCCCAGCAGACCACACCATAAAAGATAGCAGAAGCCACCACAGAGTCATAGAAGGTCTTCAGGAGTGGGCCCTCCACTCCAAACGACCTGAGTCTCCGCAGCAGGTACAGCCTGCTCTGCCCTTTCCTGTAGAGGGCGTCTGAGTTATGAGTCCAGTCCAGTCTGTTGTTCAGATGAACACCAAGGTACCTGTAGCTGTCCACAGCCTCAATGTCCATACCTTGGATGTTCAGTGGTTGCAGTGGAGAATGCTTGTGCCTGCGGAAGTCTACCACCAGCACTTGTTTAAACTGATTACAACCACCAAAGCCTCATGTTAGTTATACACACACAAAAAACATTAAAAAACACATTACGGAACTTGATGTTTTAAACGACAGAACTGGAGGAAGAATTTTAAATATGTGTAGGCAGGTGTGTAACTGCTGTCTTTTTCTTTTAATAAAACTAGTGATATAAAATGACCAGTTATTGGGACAGACAGTCTATGATCTTTTAAAATACAGAAGGCTTGGCTGGATCCTGTTTAGCCCTGCAGTGAAATCCAGAGTGCTGAGAACCAAGCCGACATTGATTTCCTCATCCAGACTGAGCCTGAGGAGTTTCAAATAAAACAACCGTCTGCCTGCCCGGGGAAACCTAAACCTAATTCTGCAAAATGAAATACACCAAACTCACAAACAGATACAGCTTTGTAAACACATATGCTCAGCGCTTAAGTACATTTTAGTAATAAATTGGTATATATTGCCCTCTAGTGTCTTCCCAGCATATTACCTTGCATTAGTAATGCTGTGCAGGAGTCTCTCGGTTTGCTCTGAGAGGTCGGAGGGCACCAGGATTTCGACAGGGTTGATTTTAAGGACACGGCATTCCAGCTCAGAGCGAGAGGGACCGTCAGGAAAACAGTCCAGAAGCACGTCGCCTGTGCTGGGCTGAACCGCCTGCAGACACAAACACATGCTGTGAATCAGATGATGTCAAAGATGTGCAGCTACAGCTCCAAGTTGACAGTTATACACTGTATAAACTGAAAAATGGCAAAGCATGTTCAAATTTTATTAAAGTAACTTTTTGTCTTAAGTAAGCTATTAATCAACATTTCATTTCTTTATAATTTCTTCTTCACTACAAGTGAGTGTGTGCTGTTATTACACTTATTGCAAAGAAACTGAACAGTGAACATTAAATTATTTTAAAATAATACACAACAGTCCCCTAATATGTGTTGAACAAAAAGCCAAGGGGTAACCCTACTTTTAAATAAAATTTTTGATTTTCAGCTCTTATACACAGAATAACTGAAGAACAATCAGCCTAATGGCCAGGTGGGATTTATGTATTGACTTATGAAACTCACCACAAGGCCTACAGTGAGCTGCTTCTTCAGTTTGTCCCAATTCTCACTAATACAAAGCAGGAAACTTTCTGTCTTCTAGAGCACGTAAAAAGTAAATATATTTCAAAAGGTGCTATTGACAAGAAATTCCCACCAGATGTCAGTAACAACCCATCCAATCCACGCACCCAAAGAAATCAAACCCTAGATATTTACCCTAGATATTTTACTGTATTTTCCCCACAAAAACAATGTACACAGTGTTCATCCCAAGCAGGGCAAATATTGCCTAGCATGGCGAATCAGGCCATGAATAGTATCAACTGCAGTATCTCCACATGCCTCTTCCATAGCTTGGGGAAAGGGTATATGTGTGTGTGGATTTTGGTCATACACTTTCCATCTCCAGGCAGAAAAATATTTGTTATAATGGGATTGAGGAATGGAGAATAGGAAGGGAGATTGGACAGTGAACCAGTAACGGACTCTGAAACACACATGATAAGCAATACAGACTTGGAGTGGTCACTATTGTGAAGCATAATCAGACTATGATTACTGTATAGTACTGTAATTTATACAGTGTTGAGAGTATGCATCAATTGTGGGATTGTATGGGACTTACTTGCACATAGTTGTATTGCAATTCTTTGACTCTTTTTGAATTGCATTCAAATGGCACCCCGCAGAGCTGCTTCATCTTCAGATTATTTCTGTGCAAGACATGTTCTAAGCTGACCCTATCAATATTTTGAAATATGTTGTTGTCTTCTATTACTTTTCTTTGTATTTGCTGTACTGTTATGGCGTTATTTTCTAGAACCATGTTTATGATTTCAGTCTCCTGTTCAGGAGACAGAAGACATTCTCGACCACCTCGCTTTCAGCTCTGCAATACAAATAGTATACTGTAAAATACTGTTAATAGGCCTACTATGTAGGAATACAAAGTACGAATACATTTTCCAAATACGTGAAACATACGTCACAGTATTTTCACAGTCTACAGAACAGTGCACAGGCAATACTGTGCTACACTAATGTACAGTAAGATTTCTTACCTATTCTCGTTTTGGAAAGTCCAGAAAGTCAGGAGGATGGATGCTACAGTGTACCGGCTCACATTTGGCTGTATTCTTTGCCCAGCCTTCCTCATAGTTGGCCGCATGGTCAGCCAAAGTGGCTTTGATCTCATCAGAGATTTCGTTCCTTGGCCTTCGTCGTCCTCGTCCTCAGCGTCCTCCTCCTCTTACTCTCACTCCTCTGGCTCTGCCTCTTTTTCCAGTGTTTGCATCCACTGCTCCAAAACAGAAGAGCTCACCTGTTGCCCTTTTATAAAGCTCTGATTTCTTAATTGCAATTATGTGTGAAAGGTGTTTACCCATGTGATGAGTTAGTATGTAAAGTAGGGCAACTGAGTTTACAGTTTTGAATGACAGTGTGTTTCTTGTGCAAACGAGATTTTCTTCATGAAAATTGAACCAAATGCAGAAAATTGTGTGTAGTGTTTTGAAAAATGTGTGTTTTAAAACTGTAATTTGAGTGTAAAGTTGAAATTGTGCTTGGTTCAGGGGTTGGTGCATTAGTTACATGTTGTAGTCACTGTGTCTGAAGTACAAATAATTGTGTGTAAACTGTAATGTCTACAGTCTCAGATCAACACAGCCCTGCCCTCCAGCACTATGAGGATCACTACCTCCAAATCTGAGGCCATGGTTCTCAGCCGGAAAAGGGTGGAGTGCCCACTCCGGGTCAGGGACGAGATCCTGCCCCAAGTGGAGGAGTTCAAGTATCTCGGGATCTTGTTCATGAGTGATGGGAAAGGGGAGCGGGAGATCGACAGGTGGATTGGTGCTGCGGCTGCAGTGATGCGGACGCTGCACCAGTTCGTCATGGTAAAGAGGGAGCTGAGTGTAAAAGTGAATCTCTCACGTCCCTACCCTCACCTATAGTCACGAGCTGTGGGTAGTGACCGAAAGAAAGGATTGCGGATACAAGCGGCTGAAATGAGCTTCCTCCGAAGGGTGGCTGGCCTCCCAGTTCAGCCATCCGGGAGGGACTCAGAGTAGAGCCGCTGCTCCTCTACATCGAAAGGAGCCATTTGAGGTGGTTCAGGCATCTGACAAGGATGCCTCCTGGGCGAGGTTTTCCGGGCATGTCCCACCGGGAGGAGGCCCCGGGGCAGACCCGGGACACGCTGGAGAGATTATATCTCTCGGCTGGCCTGGGAACGCCTTGGTGTTCCCCCGGATAAGCTGGAGGAGGTGGCTGGGGAGAGGGAGGTCTGGGCTTCTCTGCTTAGGCTGCTGCCCCCGCGACCCGGCCCCGGATAAAGCGAAAGAGGATGGATGGATGTTTTACTTGCATCTATTTGAAAGAGTGAGTGTAAATGCAAAAAATATTTATCTTATATGCTGGAATATGCAGAAAATAGGTCAACAATTTCTTCAAGTCAAAGACTGTTGTATATAATTTATTTGCTTGATGCAATTTGCATAAAGTTAAAAGATTAAAACTAATAAAACAAAAATTGAAAAGAGACTTTTTCATTCGATTACATTTTATATGATGGATTATGCATAGAAAATAGAATTGGGCTAAAGGTCTATAGCTTTACTACCTATTCAGGTTGTGTATCATGTTTTTAAAAACTAACTAAGTAACTAATTACTTTTAAAAAATAAGTAATCAGTAAAGTAAAGGGATTACTTTTTGGGAAAAGCAATCAGTAATTAATTACTAATTATTTTTTTCAAGTAACTTGACCAACACTGGTCCTGTGCTTTTCTTTTTTTTAGTGAATGGACAATGCGCCAGTGTCCCTGGGACCGTAGGTGGTGAGTCGTTTCCACACACTTCTTTTATTTGTGCAGCGCTGGGTGTCTAGGCTGTGGTGATTTTCCCATGTGATTTTGTCAAAGACAATGCTACATTCAGTGTTTTCTATTGTTTTTTATTCCTTGTTTAGCCCCCTGACTATAAATACAATTGTATTAATATTGAGCCAACTGTGTGCATCCTTGAACTTGTGTGAGCCCTCTTTATTTGTTTCTATCTCTTTTTAATATATATTTTCTGGGGGTGAAGTTCCCCTGGGTGGCGTTTTTATTTAAACCCTCAGACCACTTTAGACTACTGTCATCAGTCATTTTGTTTAAAAACTGGGGCCTGCCTGAGCTTAATGTTGAAGTTCACACATGCTCCTAGATAAGTTTCTACTACAGATCTATTTTTAGTCGCAAATGTTGTGTTTATGTGGTGATGACAAAGTGCTACAGAAGAACTGCAGCAAAAAAAAATAAAATCATCAAGTTACCTGATGTACTTATTACATTTTTGCAGCCTTAGTATAATTATAAAGTTAGCGAGGCTTTAAATTAATGGGCTCCACACTGCTTCCCCTGGTGGATACACATGACATTATCAGTGCTGTAAATAAACTTTGCCACTCATGGTTGCATAGGCCACATCACAGACAACGTTACAGTCAAGGGCTGAAGACCCCAGCTAAATGACAAGCAGCCAGTCTGAGCTCAACCTGTTCAAGTGTGCTGCATTTCTACCCAGGTTACTTCAGTCCACTAATTTCCTGGATGAAGCATACAGTGCTGTGAACAAGTATTTCCTCCCTTACTATTTTTTATTTTGTGTTTGCATGCATCACTCTGACATGTCTTAGAGATAAAACACCTACAACTAAAAACTGTTATCCGACTCTTGCATTTAGGATATATTTATGAGGTGATTACCCTAATATTGAGCTCCTTTTGAAGTATACAAAGAAGTACTTTAAGTTTGTTTCCTTTTATTTTGTTTAAAATGCATCACACAGCAGCCTACCTGTGCTCTGAGCCCCCATTGATTGTGGTAAAATTAAATAAACCAAAAGATTCTGCCATATTCCCAAACACAGTTCAGAGTATTCAAAACATATGCAAATATATGTTCTGTTTGCATGTTTATTTGCTTTGGAAAACATTACATTCACGCAATACAGTATTTGGATAGGTCAAACCCTGAACTTTTTTGAATGATACATGAAAATATCAGTGACAGTCCTATTTCATATCAGGCACTTCAAAGTTGTTTATTTCTGCTCTACTGATATAAAATAGAATCTGAAGTGCAGCAGGGAAACAACATCATTCCACAGCCTCAGAAAAGAAATTTGAGGATGGCTGAAGATACCAGCCCCAGGATGGCACTGGGACCAGTTGAAATAGTGCTGTTACACAGGTCCCCTTCACTGCAAGATATAGAGCCAACACATGTTGCACTGTTTTGGCAGTGAAGCTACGCGTTAAAATGTGTAAGACATGAGGAGAAAACGCTCAGAAAACGTCGCAAAACATGATGTGACTAAGAGCCAGCAGACATTCAGCATTTATGTTATTTTATAACATAGTTATTTTTACAATAAAATAGAATTTTATTGTATTAAAAAATATGTTTAATATCAGTATAAGTTCTCATATACAAAAAAGAAAACTGCCTAGAGTTGAATGTGAAGGCTCTGATCTGAGTCTCATTAACTCATTAACTTATGTAAGGGAACTACTCTTTTGTGTTGCTGCTGATAGACTTACAGTAGTTTATGTTAGCTAACTAGTGACAGAAGAGATAGCTCAGTGGAGAAAAGGGGGCTGGGGACTTAAAGGCAATATAAGGGGGGCACATTTGTATAGCTCCTGGCTGCAACAATAAGTTTTATATTAAAAAAACAAAATAAAAAGAGAGCTTGAATGAGTCACTGACTGTCTGATTACACCCTAAAATTAGAGGAATTATATGGCAAGTTGTAATTGTCAAATAGAGTGATGATTCAGCTTATAAGTTTCAAATGATTGAAAATAAAATTGTAAACAAAGAAACCAAGAATCTTCAGTTTGTAACAGCTCTATTTAATGTGTATGTACAGCAAAAAATCTGAACCTTCAATGTTTAGGAAGTCAGGACTTCCTTGTGTTAAGTTCCTCTTAAAGTATAAAAAAGAAGTACTCTGTAAATTAGCATAAAGTTTTTACTTTTTTTTTTTTTTTAAACCAGCTGGTTACATTACAGAGCAAACTACCTGTGCTCGGAGCCCTCATTGGCTGTAGTAAAATTAAATAAACAAAAATATTTTGGCATAATCCCAAACACAGTTCAGAGTATTCAAAAAATATGCAAACATATTTTCTGTATTTTTATTTGCTTTAGGAAAACATTACATTCACCAATACAGTATTTTGATAAGTCAAACCCACAACTTTCCTGAATGACAGATAAAAAGAGCAATGGCAGTTTTATTTCAGTTTTCTTCCCTACTTGTCACGATCTGAGGAGACAGACTGTGCGGTGGTGTGTGTGGTGGACCCAGGTGCGAACACAAGAGAGTAGACCGGAGTAAACTTAAACTGAAAGCGAGTCTTTATTATGGCTGATGACAGGTCTCACACAAAGCAGAAACACCGTGACTAAACTGAACTTAACTAAACTGGGAAACAGATATTGATAAACTAAGAAGACTCAGAGGACCATGATGATGATTGTAAAGCCTGGCCGTGAGGACATGGAGGGTGGGAACACAAACGACGTGACACAGACTGTATGAAACACAGAGACTAAATACACATGAGGGATGATCAGGGGAAGTGGCCACACATGGGAGCACAGCTGACACACATGAACCTAAAGACAGGACAGGAAAAGTGAAACTAAATACACTGACATTGAATACAGACTTTCAAAGTAAAACAGGAAGCATGGAGATTAGACATGACATGAACTAAACATAATCCCGCAGACATGACGCATGACAGGTAGACGCACGAACCAGGGAGACTGAGTACAGGGAGATGACATAAACAACTAAGAAACAAAGGGCTAAACAGCACCCTAGAAATTAACTAGACGAACTAAGCTAAAGCATAAATGAATACAAAAGATACATAAAACTCCTCAACACTGGGTCACACGACCCAGGACTATGACACTACTGATACAAAATAGAGTCAGAAAACAGTGCAGCAAGGAAACATCATTCCACAGCCTCAGAAAAAAAAATTGAGGATGGCTGAAGATACCAGCAGCAGGATGGCACTGGGACCAACTGGAATAGTGCTGTTACACAGGTCCCCTTCACAGCAAGACATAGGCCCAACACATAATGCACTGGTTTGGCAGCCCTTTGTAACTACAGTAAGACCTGTAAGACATGAGGGGAAAATTCTCAGACAGAAACTTTACAAAGCATGATGTGACCAAGAGCCAGCAGACATTCAGCATTTAGTTTTAGACAGAGCTTGTGATATGTGATAACATCTCACCTACTACTTTGAGAGAGTAACAACGGTTGAAGGCGAAAGCACAAGCTTTGGTGTCTATGCAGGATTTAGGATCGGCAGCTATGCATGTGTAGCATCTTAATCCACATACTATAGAAATAAAAACACAATTTCACACACATTAGAAATTATTGAGAGTTTTTTATGCCCTTTGAGAGAGTTGCCAGAAATTGGGTCATATATAAGAAGTGAAATCTTAAGAAGTCTTCTCAGTCTATAAAATATTCCTCTACTGACCACAAAATAAGTAAATATGCTTGTATTTTTAAGCCTGTTTTCTATGCCCCAATATTTACCAAGAAATGACTCCTTTAAAGTCTGCTGTATTCTACATATCTTTAAAACCACAAACAGTTGGGTTTTTTAACTTAAGTTTCAATTATTAAACAAAAAATATATAAAGTGTTCATTTCAGTTTCCTTACCAGCTGGTTATAAAACTCATAATTGAACTGTTAAACAATTTCTTTAACTTTTTACCTTTAAACATCAGTACACATCTAATCCTATTGTATATTTTTAACTTTTGCCCTGTCCACTTCCTGCTGTGACAAAACAAATTTCACACGTGTGGGACTAATAAAGCTTATCTTATCTTATCTTATCTTATCTTATCTTATTTTGTCTTACCTGCAGACAGAGTCACACTCAGGATCAGAGCTCCATAAAGCTGCATCATGAATTCAAATTGCTGATCAGTCTCGTGAGAGAAAAAGCTACTGCTAATCTTTTCTTTCTCAGCTCAACTTTCGTGTTTGCTTTCAGAACCTGAGCTTTTTGATCCATATAACCACGCCCCCTCACTGTCAGTCACTGTGAGTCATAGCCAAAGGACAGGAAAGCTGTTTTTATTTAATAACAATAAATAAAAACTTATATTTAGATACCCCTTTTGAGATAACCCAATATTGTTTTACATTTAAAAACTGATTCATGGAAGCTTTAAAACAGGACAGTAGCGTAAGTGTGAAGTTTATGCATTCTCCACAAGAACAGATTCTCGATTCCTATACTTCCGAGTGCTGAGCCTTTCTTTCTTAGCTCAACTTCCTAATTTCTTTTCAGAACCTGAGCATTTGCATCTCTTCAAAAAGCCTCCTAGCAAGTGCCCAAATAACCACACCCTGTTAAATGTCAGCACTGTCAGACTATCAATTTATGGAAGGGAAGACAAGAACTAAGGTTATGCATCAGATTCTTGCCAAATACTTTAAATCATCCATCCATCCATCCATCTTCATCCGCTTTATCCGGGGCCGGGTCGCGGGGGCAGCAGCCTAAGCAGAGAAGCCCAGACCTCCCTCTCCCCAGCCACCTCCTCCAGCTTATCCGGGGGAACACCAAGGCGTTCCCAGGCCAGCCGAGAGATATAATCTCTCCAGCGTGTCCCGGGTCTGCCCCGGGGCCTCCTCCCGGTGGGACATGCCCGGAACACCTCAGCCAGGAGGCGCCCAGGGGACATCCTTGTCAGATGCCCGAACCACCTCAGCTGGCTCCTTTCAATGTGGAGGAGCAGCGGCTCTACTCTGAGCCCCTCGCAGGTGGCCGAACTTCTCACCCTATCTCTAAGGGAGAGGCCACCCAGCCACCCTTCGGAGGAAGCTCATTTCAGCCACTTGTATCCGCGATCCTTTCTTTCAGTCACTACCCACAGCTTGTGACTATAGGTGAGGGTAGGAGCGTAGATCGACTGGTAAATTGAGAGCTTCACTTTTACACTTAGCTCCCTCTTCACCACGACGGACCGGTGCAGCGTCCGCATCACTGCAGCCGCAGCACCAATCCATCTGTCGATCTCCCGCTCCCTTCTCCCATCACTTGCGAACAAGACCCCGAGATATTTGAACTCCTCCACTTGGGGCAGGAACTCATCCCCGACCCGGAGTGGGCACTCCACCCTTCTCTGGCTGAGAACCATGGCCTTAGATTTGGATGTGCTGATCCTCATTCCCGCTCCAATGAAATTTATACATCCTTTCTTTCCTGTAAAATACTTGAAGCTATTCACTAATGAACAAATACTAACACTTTTATGTTAACACTTCAATTTTGTTTCTCGTTTCCCTTAAATCTGCAGTTGTTAAACTCTTGATCAACTGCATTTGCATTTCAAGTATTATAAGGAACTGTTAAGTATTGTTAGGTACTGATACAGAGAATCAGAAAAAATTAATACTCCCTAAGGAAAATATGTCCCCTTAATTTAGAAGAATTGCATAGTGTTGGAAAATGACACCATAAATCTTATGAGAAGCTATCAACTCTAAAGTTACAATTTTTGTTACACGTTTCTATTTAAATGCATTTCTTTTACAACTGAAGTTGAGGTAGAGTTCACTTTTTAAGCTTCAAATACATAAATAAAGCTGGAAACAAGACGCTTGAAACTTCAACTTGAATCAGATCAACTTTATATAAAAATGAAAGCTAAAAACTGTTATTTGAAGCTTTGTGTTTAGGAAATATTTAAGTGGTGACTTTCTCATGTCGAGTTCCTCTTACTGACCTAAAATTCACCCTTTTCTCCACTCCTACTTTGATTCCTTCTTTGCTTAAGTAAAATGAAATAAACAAAAGAAATCCTGCCTTCTTCTCAATCCCAGTTCAAACTACTGAAATAAACATTCAAATATATTTTCTGTTTGCATTTTCATTTGCTTTAAGAAAAACATTGCATTCAAGCAACACATAATTTGAATTCCTCAAAGTCTGAACTTCTCTAAGTGACGGATGAAAATAGCAGTGACAGTTTTTGTTTCATTTTATATCATTTCACTCCAAAGCTGTTTATTTAATCCTTAGTTCTACAAAATAAAATCAGAAAAAAGTGCAGCATGGAAAGATCATTCCAAAAGCCTCAGAAAAGGAATTTGTTTTAGACAAAGCTTCCAAAACGAGTGGACTACTCACTGCCAATTCTGACAGAGTAACAACGGTTGGAGATGACAGGACAAGATGTGGTGTTTGTGCAGGGTTTAGGGTCCGCAACTGCACCTATAGCACATTAATCCGCGTGCTGTAGAATGAAGCAGAACGCAATGTCAGACAATTTCATACATTTATAATAACTGGAAATATGTTTCTTTCGTTTTCATTTTGATTTGCTTTTTTTTATTTGTTTTCCTTTTTTTCACTTTAAAATCTGGGATCAATGTAACACTCGTAAAACTATAAACAGTTGTTGTTTGCTGTTCGCTTAAGCTAGTATTATAACTCAGTATTGGCCTGCTAACTTTGTGTTTACTTAACCTTTTAGTTTCCTTCAAGCTTTTAAGATCATCTTTAAACCCCACTACATTTGTTTATCTGTCAAAGCACGCATGACCATCATGAAATATTTTTCTTATCGACAGAGTCACACACAGGATCAGAGCTCCATAAAGCTGCATCATGAACTCAGATTGATGATCAGTCTTGTGAAAGAAAAATCTGCTACTCCCTTTCTTTCTTAGCTCAGTTTCCTGTTTAGTTGTCAGTACCTGAGCATTTGCATCTATTCAAAAAGCTTCCTACCAAGTAACCTAACCATGCCCCTGTACGTGAAATCACTGCACACACCCACTGTTTTTCATAATGAAGACATGGAGTAAGATAATGCTATAGAAGGTTACTGAATAAAATATCATAGGAAACTTGGAAATCGCAAAGAAAAGGAAATGTGATGTCACAAGTTTTTTTCATAGTAAAATATAAATTTCATCGCTTTTTTCCACAAGCTGTGTTTAATTTACATACATTTATACAAATACAGTTTAATTTGATCAGATCAGATTTTTGTTCATTATGCTTTGGAATGAAAAGTTGTTTTTCAGTCTGTTGGGATTTTTTTGTATCAGCTAGGCTAAAGTATCTTTTTTTTGTCATGGTTGGGGGTGTTTCCAGGGCAAACTCTGGCAGCTAAGTTCTGAATTGCTGTCGCTTTTCCAGGGTTTTATTAGGCAGAATAAACAGTACATCACTGCAGGTCGTGATGAAGGCCTAAATGAGGGTTTCAGCTGCAGAGTCTGTGAGTAATGGCTGGAATTTGAAGTTCTTTAGGTTGTAGAAGGCAGATTTAGAGATGGATTTGATATGTGATGAGACTGACAGGGTGGAGTCCAGGTTGAAATTAGGAGTGCCCTACATCAGTGAGGCCAGCATAGTTAGCTTGGTGGTCAAAGAAGTTAAAATGGGAGAATGTTTCAAAAGCTGCTGAAAGTGCCAGAAAAACGAGGACGCTGATGTGGTCTGATTTCTAATCTTGATGAGAGAAGTTTTGGTGCCGTTCAAAAGGTTCATGAAGAGGCACGCTTTGCTGGAGTTGGGCAATGACTGCTTTTTTCCAGGATTTTAGTGATGAATGTAAGGTTTCAAATTGGGCAGAGGTTACTGTGGTCTTCAGGGTCCACACCAGGTGTTTTGAGAATGGGGAGACAGCAGCTATTTTATTTAACAGAAACTCTCTTTATATGGAGCTACTGCTGATGTCAACTATGATGGGCCACAGGGTGGTTAGGCAAGACTTGACTATGGTTTTTGGCAGATGGAAGACTTGACTTTGGCTGTATCCCAATTCAGGGTCTGCAGCCTTAAAGGCTGATTACGTCACAGCGACGCGACGAAGGCTGTCCCAATTCGAAGGCTGCTCGAAATGCGGCCCTCAAAGGCATCCTTCATTTCCCTGAATTTTAAGGATGTCGCAGTGTAGACTTCATGGCCCAACATATCCCAGACTTCATAGCGCGGCGCTGGGTGTGGATAATTTTGCCAGAAAAAAACGGTGGAAGTGGAGCGGCCGAAGAGTAAACTTTCAAAAGTAAGTACTGAATATTATGTAACTTATTTATGTGCAAATGTTTAATAATGAAGAACATTAAAACATTACTGTTGGCCACATGTCGGCAAAGTTATGTGACATTAGCGATGTTTGTACGTTTTAAAGCCTTTACTTTAAAATATACGCCGTTCAATAGCTGACCTTAATCTTACAGAGAATGTGATGATTTTATGGATAATTAAAGTCAGTCATATATCCACAAACACAGCAAGCTGAAAGTCAGTGATGCTGCTCGGTTTGCAGTCCTGAATATCACGGCACAAGCAGGATTCACTGCACTGTTAATGTTAGCTGTGTTATATTGCTGCCTCTGTTCGGTGGTGTCGAGCCAAACGGACTTTAACGTGTGTTTGAACGAGCTGACGGTTCACTCGTTAAGCTGAAAGAAAGATGCTTTAATCACAGGAGTCACACATGTGTCCACTGTAGCATCTGGGAACTCTTCTTGTTTAGCACTCGTAATAACACAAACACTAAATCCTCCTTCTCGTGTGCTATTTTGTAGCAGTATATACACCTGAGACTGTCACCTGTCTGTCTGTCCTGCACTCTCTCTCCTTTTCTTTCTCTCTGATTGTGGAATAAAAGTATGAACATGTACTTATAAGTTACACTTGTGTTTGAATCCTGCAGCTTATCACACATTTGATTTCCATGTGTGACAACTGCAAGTGTCCAGAGTGAGGACAGACTGAGGGACCCACTGCTGCACATCATCTGAGGCTTTGCAGCCCTGATGATCCACCAGGACAAACTCAGCAGTGTGTGAGGAGAAGAGGAGGAGGAAGAGCCAGCAGCAGCTGACAGATGGAGAGAATAGACAGACTGTTCCCTGTTTGTGAAGGACTGCTAGAAAAGTTTAAAATAACTAATTGTCTGTCCTGAATCAGTCTTATTAGGTAATGTTCAAATAATTTTATCATTCCAATGTTTTCAGTGTGGGAGAAAGTACTCAGGGCCTTCAAGTTACACACTATGAAAGGCAGCAACAAGTTTAATGTTCAGAAACCTAAAGTATGTATCAGTGTTACACCACTGAAAACAGGGGGAAAAGAATCACGAGAGTGATTATGACTTGCGTCTCTCATAAAGTCGTTTATTGCAGTGAAAATGAGCAGAAACGTTTCACATTCTGTACTGCTAAATGTCACATGGTGGAAGAAAAACACTAAATAATAAACCGAAATACTAAAGTGCATACTATACATATACTTGAGCACGTTTCCTAATAAAATGGCTGACAATAGCGGCGTTTTTAGCTCCTGCCGTTATCTTAATGGCCATTACACAGTACAAAACTGAAGCTCAAAACCGCCACCTACATGTGCACAAAACTGTAATATAATGCTTCTAAAGCTTACAAAACAATGAAGGGTTACCTCTTAAATATCTTAACAGTGTACAAATTGAAAATATATCAACCTTTAAACACTTTTACCTGAAAACGGGGAAAAGAATCACGACAATGATTATGACTTGCGTCTCTCATGCAGTCGTTTATTGCAGTGAGGAGAACGCGCGAAAGCCCCCTAGTGGAGAATAGACACTACTAATCGATCCCAGAAAAGGCCTACTAGCCGATCAGTGATGTATAGATTGCAGTTCTCTTAAATAACATGAAAGCCATTGATATAACATGAAAAATAATAAACTCTTAACCATTTTCTTTCCATATTTACATTATTTTTGTCCTTACATTAACTAATATGAATTTGTATTAACTGAGCAGTTTTATATGCAGTAGTCCTTCAACAGTAGTCCTTCAACCTGTCACATCAGCAGCAGAATGGACCTAAAAATAAATGTTTCAGTTCTATGAAGCTTTGAGTATTTTGGATTAGTAGTACTGCTGTGTTTGTTGCATCATATTGCTGTAATTGTTTATATTCTTTATATATTCTGAGGTAAGTTGATCTATAGTGTTACATCAGATTCTATAAGGATGTTATGTGTTTGTATACTTTCTGCCCAGTTTGATCCATTTAGCAGAAGTCAGCCTGTTTAAGGCTGTGATATCTATTCTGTATGACTTAAAGCAGTTATGACATGCTATGATTTTCTCACCCAATAAAGGAATATTTAATATATCAGTCTACTCTTCATTCTATCAGAAACTGTTATCACAGCTCGTACATTTTCTTTTTACACATATATGTAAGCATTGAGCCAAATTTAGTAATGCCAACATATTAAAAGAACAATATTTGTCTCTTATATATAATACATCTATAGATACTTGTCTTTGAGTGAAGATTTAAGGTGATAGGAACGATAAATAAATGCAACGTGAATCTTTACTGAAGCTCAGTATTTGACACGGAGTTCAAACTCCCTGCTGTAATGACTAATAATGATTAATATAATAACTATAATATTGGCCATATTATATTTACATTACCAAAGTGAGATGACTTTAGTCTCATGAACAACATTAGCTAATTGTTATTTACTAGCTAATTTTACAATGAGTGTTCAGTACAGAAATGAAGCCCAACAATCATGTTTTACAGTCCTGTGGTCTCAGCCTCAGATACTTATTAAATCACACAGAGCTCATGTAGAAACAAATGAACAAAATATGTTCTCCTTCATTTCTGTCAAACAAAGCTGTATGAAACGTTTCCAGCTGTTAGTATCATCTGGGCAGCGCAACTGAGGCTAGACCGTCCCATTTCACAAGCCTACAAGCCTCTCACTTCCGGCCTTAGCGGTCTTTGAGTACGCAGCCCTTGAGGACCGTTAAGGCTGCGTACTTTAAGGCTGCAGACCTACAGCCATACAGGGATACAGCCATAGATGACCAGCCCAGTAAGTTGAAGAGCATCCAGTGGAGAGAAGGAGGAGATCCATCAAGACCAGAACACAGTGAGTAGGAAGTCTTCCATAAAAACAGGATGATCAGTATTATGTCAGTAATCAGAGGACTTCTTGTAACCAAATTTGGTCCACAAATTTCCCCTTGTGGACCAAATTTCCCCTTGTGGGACAATTAAAGGATTATTCTATTATTCTATTCTAACAAATCCTTTGATTGGTATTTTGAGACTTTAAAAGAAGTCCAGGAACTCATAGTGATCAGTATGCCATTAAGAAATCCTGCAGATGTAGTAGTAATGAGTTACATTTATCTGAGTACATTTATGAAAACAAAAATGTACTTCTAAAAGTATTTTATTGCACCAAACTTTTTCCTTATACTTGAGTATATTTGTAAAGAAGAAACGCTACTTTTGCGTCGGTATATTTGGCAATATTCAACTTGATTCTAGTTAAAAATAATTAATTTCACACATTAAATAATAATTCTAATAATAGATCATGCCTCCACTGGATCTACCCCAACTCTTTCACGAATCAGACGTAGCCATGCAGTCACATGACCAGATAAACTGTGGCGACTAGAGCAGCCCAAGCCTTTCAAACTAGCAGACACGGAAAAAAGCATGAAAAAATGTCTGAGGCCACTGTCTCTGATGCTAAAACTGAGGCAGAAGAACACCCTTGGCCTCATATACAAAGCATGTATTGCTTAAAAGCAGTACAAAAGAACAAGAATATAATGCAGTGTCTATGTGTGAGCAAAGGCAAACTGACATTTCAGCGTACAAAAACTCAACATCTAACCTGAGGAAACATGTTGCAGCTCTAGGGGAGTAACATAAGCAAGTTTTGACAAGCTTCTGCTTATGTTTAACCAACCATTTTTTTATAGCTGAGACATCCTCCTTCAAGACTGTAATGGAAACCCTGGAACCTTAGTGTACAGTAATGACAAGAACATTATGCTCAGAAGTACAAGAAGATACAAAGAACATGAAGTGCATAATAATTTTTAAAAAAAAAAACTGAGCACTGTGAACTATGTTGCTACCTCAACAGGTTTTGTCTGCCAGACAAAATAGCTACTTTGGAGTCACTTGTCACTGGATAGATGACATCTCTTTAAAAAGGCATTCTGCTGCACTGACTTGTAGACCTCCTTAAAGGTTCACACAAATTTTATGTTCTTCCTGCAGTATTAGAAAAAAATACATTCAGAGTATCACATCAGAGAAAAACTGACCAGGACAACAACAAACAGTGGTTCAAACTTCTTGAAGGCCTTTCGATTACATGGAAAGTGGAAGTGATGAAGAAAGAGAAAAAGGAAGAAGCCACCAGTGGACAGGAGGATGGAGGATTTTACCCTTGATGATGCAGCAGAAGAGGGTCAGTTAGAGGTGGAGTATGAATATGTGTGTGCCATTATAAATGACAACACAGGTCTTGAGTATCAGCTTCCAAGGCACCAAAAGGATGCATGTCATTTACTAAATCTTATATCAACAGTTGATGCCACTGCTACAGAAGCTGCCAGTGATACATACAGTGGATATAATGGACTTTTAGTGGTTTTATCTGATCGGCTGTCGCTGTTGTAACTCTTTAATTTGATTGTTTTTATATATTTAAATTCTTGTTGTCCCTGGCAGGGTTGTTTTATTGCTTGTTCCTCCATTCATCCATCCAACTTCTTCTGCTCATCCGGGGCCAGGTCACGGTGGCAGCAGCCTTAGCAGAGAATCCCAGACCTCCCTCTCCCCAGCCACCTCCTCCAGCTTGTCCGGGAGAACACCATGGCGTTCCCAGGCCAGCTGAGAGATATAATCTCTCCAGCGTGTCCTGGGTCTGCCCCGAGGTGTCCTCCCAGTGGGACATGACTTTTCCAGGAGGCATCCTTATCAGATGCCCAAACCACCTCAACTGGTTCCTTTCGATGTGGAGGAGCAGCGGCTCTACTCTGAGCCCGTCCCGGATGGCTGAACTTCTCACCCTATCTCTAAGGGAGAGGCCAGCCACCCTTCGGAGGAAGCCCATTTCTGCCGCTTGTATCCGTGATCTCATTCTTTCGGTCACTACTTACAGCTCATGACCATAGCTGAGGATGGGGCATAGATCGACCGTGGCTGCGAACCATTCCAGTGCGAGCTGGAGGCCATCAACTGATGAAGTTTTATGGTAAAAAAAATTTATATTTTAGAAACGTAGTTTTATTTTTCTACTGCCTTGACTCCTGCACTACTCTTCCCGTTTTAGAAGGGTTTCCCTTCTGATAGAACTGCGTAACATATCGATTAAAAAAGCTTTATGTTGTGAAAAACTGAAATCTGGAAATTTAAGTTGTTCCCTATTATGTTTTTACATTTATAGATTAGAAAGATAGATAGAAGGAAGAGAAGCAAGAGGAGGAACCGTCATGGAAGGACAAGCACCTCCACGGTATGTACCTCAGCAGATGGAGGATGTGGCTGAAATCCAAAAATCCTATCAGTGGCTGGACAAAGCTGGACTGAAAGACAGCACAGAGGCACTAATCATGGCAGCACAGGAACAAGCTCTGAGCACAAGATCCATAGAGGCAGCAGCCTATCACACCAGGCAAGATCACAGGTGCAGGCTGTGTAAAGATGCCCCTCAGATAATCCAGCACATAACAGCAGAGCGCAAGGTGCTAGCAGGAAGGGAATAGATGGAACTCCATAACCAAGTGGCCAGCACTGTATAGAGAAACATCTGTGCTGAGTATAGCTGGAAGTCCCAAGGTCAAAGTAGAGGATGGTCCAGAATTACCTTGCTAAGATCCTGTGGGATCCTTCCTTCCAGATGCAGACGGAAAACATGGTGATAGCTAACCTGCCAGACATAGTAGTGGAGGACAAGCGGAGGAAGACAGCCATAGTGATAGATTTAGCAACACCGAACGACAGCAATGTCAGGAAGAAGGAACATTAGAAGCTGGGCTTAGAGAAGAGCTGGAGAAGATGCGGACAGTTGTGGTAACAGTGGTTCCAGTGGTAATCGGAGCACTAGGTGCAGTGAAGGATAGACCAACGAGACAGGAATTTTTGAATAAAAAAAATAAATGTATTCTATGCATCAAATAAACAGAAGACCGGATACATCATTCATAGATAAAATTTTGCTTTCTAATTATACCGTCTTCATTTTCACTTCTCACTCTGGCTTCATTGGTTCATATTTCTGCACTGAATCCATCTGCAACAACCGCAGCAACACAACAGCAAACGAACCAAATGAGAGCTGGTGTACATTCTGTACGAGCTTATTGTATTTTTCTGACTTTTGTATTCTAATGGTTTAAGTTTCAGTTTAGGTTATTTTTGGCTTTCCAATTTTATAGTTTATTCTCTGTGAGGTTCCTCTTGTGTGTTTGTCTCACCCCTGTTTTGCCTATGTGAGTCTGTCGTGTCATATGCTTTTTCGTCTCACTTCCCCGCGTGTAGGCGTATTGACTCTCGCGCTTCCTGTGTGTCCCTCTCTCTTACTCATTCCCTTGCCCGTTTTGTGTCTTAGTGAGAGAAATCTGAAACAGCTGCAGTTAAAACATATCAATCAAAAAATATACAAAGGTATTTTCTGGTTGCGTTTTTATTTGCTTTAGGAAAACTTAACGCTGAAGCAATACAGTATTTGAATAGGACCCTGAATTCATTTGACTAAGATCAAAATGTCAAGGACAATTTTGTTTCAAATGATGGTACACAAAATGTATTTATTCTTCAGTTGTACAAAATAAAAGCAGAAAGCAGGACTTTAAAAAAACAAAAACAGAAAAACAACATCATTCCACGGCCTCAGAAAAGAAATTTGAGGATGGCTGAAGATACCAACAGCAGCAAAGCACTGGGACCAGTTGGAGCAGTGCTGTTACACAGGTCCCCTTCACAGCAAGCCATAGCACCACCACAAAATGCACTGGTTTGGCAGCCTTTTGTAACCAAGTTATAACCTGCAAGACATGAGGAGAAAACTCTCAGAAACCACTTCAAAGCATGCTGTGCAGCATCACTGTGCATGCTTGGGCTTCTCAGTTATCAAGTCTGATATGAGAAAACGACTCACCGTCTACTCTGAGAGAGAAACAACGGTTGAAGATGACGGCACAAGATTTGCTGTCTATGCAGGATTTAGGATCAGTGGCTGTACATGTGTAGCATCGTAATCCACATACTATAGAAACAAACAACACACTTTCACATGTCCTTGTAATTATTTTGGGGTTTATATTTCCATTTTATACCTCTTGATGAGAGCTGGCAGAAAATGGGAAGTGAAATAAAGTCTTGCATAAAGTAAATACTAATTAAAACTTAAACAATTGTTTTTAAACGTATTAAATAATTTCTATAACAGCTAAACTCTTCATATATATTTTAACAAGATATATAATTTGTCTGTTTCTGTTTCCTCACAGTCTGGTCATTGAGTTTTTTAACTTTCACTTTCCTTACAGGTTTTAAGACCACCATTAACAGTCGATACATTTGTTTATCTGTCAAAGCACACAGGACCAACATGAAATATTCTCTTACCTGCAGACAGAGTCACACACAGAATCAGAGCTCGATAAAGCTGCATCATGAACTCAGTTTGATAATCAGTCTTACAGAGAAAAAAGCTGTGGCTAAGCCTTTCTTTCTTAGTGAAACTTTCACTGTTTTGTTCTGACAATCTGAGAATTTGCATTTCTTCACAAAGCTTTCTAAGAAGTGACCTGAATAACAGTGGCCCCTTAAGTGACCTCACTGCCAGACTCACCATTTTTGGAAATAAAGGCGAGAACTAGGGCGTTACAGCCAATAGGACTGCTCCTGACTAAGCATCACTTATAAAAAAAAAAATATGTGTAAAACTTGAGTTTAAATGGTTTTATTTTCATAGTTAAAAAAAGAAATTTCATAAAAAAAAGTCTGTTTACTGAAATACAGTTTTGTTTTTTGTTGTTTTTCAATAAGCAGCTGAAAGATGCTGACGAGACAAATCTAAAGGAAGTTTCAACATCAGTATTGTATCACTGATCTCATGACTGCTCAGAAGGAAGAACGAGTTTGATACCTACTGGTATTTTTAGACGTCCGTTGTCTTCACTGTTGCTGTTTGGTCAGTTTTAGAAAATGATCATGGTTTGTATTAAATTCAGAAGGCAGAATACTATATATACACATATATAAATACAGAGACATGTATAAATAAAATATACAAAAGGGATAAATAGAATAAATAGGAATAAGAATACAAGGGAATTGCACATTTCAAGTATTGAAGTCTATTGCACCATTGGCTATTAACAAAAAGTATTGCACAAAAAGTATTGCACAGTGAAGTGAAGAGGCACCACAGTTTAGTTGTTCCCCCCACCTTTGTCCTCCTGTTTCCCCTCCAGAGAGGAGTTAAACAGTCTGATGGCGTGTGGGACAAAGGAGTTTTTAAGTCTGTTGGTTCTTGTCTTTGGGAGAAGCAACCTGTCACTGAACAGACTCCTCTGGTTGTTTATGGCCGTGTGCAGAGGATGCCCAGCATTGTCCATAATGTCCAGCAATTTTTTTTAGTGTCCTGAGTGTCCAGCTTTGTGCCGACCACAGAGCCAGCCTTCCTGATCAGTTTTTCCAGCCTGGATGAGTCCTTCTGACATAGGTGCTTAAAATGACCCTTTACCTCTCATTCATAAGGCTTTTTCTGTTCTAAAAGCTGATGGAAAGTCCCGGGTGATTTAACCTCTGGTTGGGCTATTTACACCTACTGCCAAACACATTTGCAAAAACAAAAGTAATACATGTGGAATATGTGCACTGTGCTTCATCAAAGTCTTTATAGAGGAAGGCCTCTTCACTAGGCACACACTTTGCCTCGAGGTACTTATGTGGGCAGTCAATGCATCTAAATTTGTCTTTCAGATTTCTCTTAAAGACTGTCTGCAGTTTCTCTCTTATTTTGCCTTGGGCTTCATTTAATCTTCTTCACAGTTTGTCCTTTAGCGCCCTCAGGCGGTCTTTCTCTGCAACAACAAAACACATGGGCTATAGAGGAAACGATTCAAAGGAGTCTTCAACTGGCATGGCTTCATGTCAGTGTTAGTGAACCAGCTTTGCAGTTGAGTGCAAGCCTTGCGAGTCCAAGCCCATCCAAAAATGCCTCTTCAACTGAATGCTATTCTGATGCGCTTTTATGCTACAAATACAATTAAATCTTAAAGTCTGACAATGAAAGTCTTAAACACCCACACTGCCAATAAATCAGCGCAGTTACAACAAGGCTCAAGCTAATAATTCTGTTTAAAGTATATATTATTGTATCCACAGTGATAAAGAGAAAGCATGATTGTGGATATTAGCCCACCACTGAAGCTCAGCAGCTAAGACTTGCATTTACCTTGCTGGTTCTGGTCCTACTTTGGAGTGAAAAAGCAGCCATTCAATCAAAACATTAAAAGCAAATTGAACTGTGCTGATTCTGAACCTGTTTGCAGTTTGGTATTTCTGGCTATAGCTCATTAAGTGCACCACACATTTATGGGGCTAATATAAATACCAGTTCTGGACATGATTTAGAGGAGACAGCTTATTCTTAAATATCTTGTGTATTCTGTCAAATAGTTTAATTGTGTTTAGTTTATTAAAATTTTTAATAAACCACATAATTAGGCACACCTCTTCAGCTGCTCCTTAAAATCACATGGCAGCACCTCGATACATTGAGGCGTGTAAACATGGTCAAGACCACCTGCTGAAGTTCAAATCCAACATCAGAATGGAGAAAAAAAAAGATTATTTAAGTGACTTTAAACACCTTGTTGAGGTCAGAGGAGAATAGCCAGACTGACTGCTTTAGGCTGATAGGAACAACAGCAAGTCGAAAAACCAACTGTTACAACTAATGTATGCAGAAGGGCATCTTTCAATGCACAAAGCAGATGGGCTACAGCAGTAGAAGAGCACGCTGGGTCTGTCAGCTTTGCAGCATAATGTGAAGCTGACAAATCTTCCACAGCTGTGTAATGCTAACATAGACGGAAGTCTCAAAGGAATGTTTGCAGAACCTTGTTGAATTTATGTAATAGAGAATTAAGGCAATTCTGAAAGCGTGCCTAACCAAGTACTGCTCAGATATACTTACTGAAGTAGCAGGTGAATGCATCACCTCCTCAGTATCATTGTAAATGCACACTTTGCGTACTTGTAAATGTTTATATCAGTTTATCATCTTATTTGGCCATGAAACCCTTACACCATCTTCCAGGTGTGAGGTGTATGAGGAAATGAAAACTTTCCTGATAAAACCTTTTGAGATACTGAGAAACGAGCCAAGCGTCTGTGTGCAGTCATCCTCTTACATCGTGTGTTTCTCTCTTTCTTCCAAAATGAAACTGTTCAGAGCTCTGATCCTGTTTTTGACTCTGTCCTCAGGTAGGCTGTATGTTAAAATTATTATATGAATGAATTTCTTTCCATTTAGTAAAACTGTAAATGACACAAAGGTAATCGAAGGATAGCAGAGTGAAGACCACCTTGAAAAGCACAACTGAACCATGATTGTTAAGTGATAGAGAAAAATTGCCATTTATCAAATTTTCTCTTTCTCCTTTGTTTTTCTTGCTGAACGTTTTCTGGGAATTAAAAATAAAGTTTCTTTATTCTAAAAATGAAAGTGTGAAGTGAACATTAAAGATATAGTGCTCAAGTTGTGATTAGTTATCACACAAAAGAAATGCTTTCTTCCAGATAGCTCTACTAAAAAATAAAACAAATAGAAAACCTTCATGGCTTTCTTCCTGCGATAAAGAGGATAATCCAGGTTAATATTTTACCTGTCGGTGAGTCAGTGTTACCAATAGGTCACTTAGACCACGGCTGGCTAAACAATAAAAACAAAGATCACTCCAGTCTTCCGCCTTCAGATCTGATTCAAGGCCAGTTTACTTTGAGACTGCTAAGTTCCTGTGTTTACGTACCCGGTGACCTTGTGTGAATTATAGCTGCAACTTTTTATCTGTTCTCCCACTTCTCACTTGTCTTTCCAATCTTTTTAATCAAATTTTGATTTGATCTAAACTTGACAGAAATATTGCCAAACCATGTAGTGATACCATAACAGATGATAAATTCAACATTTATCATTTACCTATAAAATAGTAACATGATGTATTTATCCACTGGATGGACCCTTTTTACACAATACAAGCGCTGTCTAATTCGCCCACACACATACTCCATGTGATGTAACTTAAATGGTTCACTAGCTTGTGTGTCAGTCCTATGAGCTGCTGTGAAGGGAACTTGTGCTACAGTGCTATCCCAAGTGGTCCCAGTGTTATGTTTCTGCTAGTTTCTTCAGCCATAATCACCATCTTCCTCTGAAGCTCTGAAACAACTACAACTGTCACGGCTGGCGGGGTGAGCCGTGTGGTGTGGAGGAAAAGGAGGACCCAAAATGCAGGCAGGCGACTGATGATATGAGTGAGGGTTTATTTACAGGTGGCAGAACAGACAACGAAGCATGAGAGAATACTAACGGAAACCTAAACTGGGAGAACTAAGGAGCAAACCTGAAATCTTAACAAAACGGAGAGAGAGCAGAGAGCCGCAGACTAAGGAACAGGATACCAAGGAACACAGATGAACGCAGACGAGCCAACAACGAACACAGACCGACACCCACTATATATACACACACACACACAAGGTAATCGGGTAATCGCACACAGGAGGGAGAACAGCTGATCTGAATAAACATGATGACTGGAGGACACAAGCTGAACACAATGACAACAGACACAGACCTTCAGAACAAAACAGGAAATCTAGAACCTGAACCGGACACCGGGAGGGAGGACACAGAATAACTAGAACAGAGGGACATAATCATAAAACACAAAACGCTGGGCCAACGACCCAGCACCATGACAACATCTTAATCATGTTTTACTTTGTTCTTAACCAAAAATTACAATCCAGGAATAATAAATGATTTTCTAACAATGTAAAATATATCAGTTACTGTTCTGTCAGGTATATATTCAATAAAATCTGAATAATGCTTTGATTGCTGAATTGTTTAACTACTTGTGTTCTGCATTTTGTATCATTAAATAAAAAGAGTTTTGTGATGAGCTGTAAATAAATTAAAAAAAACAGGACAGAGCAAATATGAGCATTTTGCAGAATGATACTTTTGCAGTATCATTCCTGTGTATCTTAGCAACAGTGATTATTCGGTAGCATTAACTTCTTTTGTGAACATATTGCACAAGTGCAGTTGTGCACATAAATGAAAGTAATATTGAGTCCACTCAGAGTGACCTGAACTTCTCAAGAGGGGAGGGGCTTCAGTACCATGCTACTCACTTTCTGAGAAACTGAAACTGAAGAGCTGAACAAAGCCTATTTAACCTGTCCTCCTCGCACATCGTGTACTACTTTCTTATTCTCACCATGAAACTTCTTGGAGCTCTGATCCTGGTATTGATTTTGTCCACAGGTAAGAGCAGTTTATGATTGGTTTGTCTTGTTCTTTACCAGATAATCAGATACTCACTGGTCCTTTCAGCTCTTCTATTTTTATACTAAACTGTAAGAGACATGAAACTGAAGAGAGGTTCAGATCACCTTGAAAAGCACATCTGAACCACAATTCTTCTGTGATGTGAAAAAAAAGAAAGAATAAATTTTTAAAAATGGATGACTTTGTAACTTTTGTACTATTAACAGTTTGATTTAAAATACACTATAGTCATGTACAGATGCAAAACTAATTTTAAAAATTGCCTTTATAAATAAATATATCAAATTATGGAGCTCACAGTATTTTGCAATAGAAATGGCAGATCCTGAAGGCCCCACAGCCCGTAGTACATGCAGCACTGCGCTCTGAAATGAATTAATTTCAATTGCTTGCACCTCGCAATAAGGTTTTGCTTTGCTTTTTGTTGAACTTGAACTTGAATCTTAACAAAAAAGCTATTTACCTGCATATACTCTATAGATCTGCAAGTTATTATTTTATCTAATCTGGTTCTTGTTGATTTGTTTCTTTATTAATATAAGTCCTGGTCCATTGCCTTTTCTTTTCTTTTCTTTTTTCTTTTCCTGTTGCATTCTCTGAGCTGTGGTACCACAAACTTTATAAGAAGCCTTTTCTCTGAATGAAAAAAAAAGCTTTTCTTCATCTCATTAAGACATCTGCAGTCTAATGGATCATGCTTTGTATTTGGAGAATCTTCATCTATGAATGACAGATTTCTTTGTTTTTCTGCAGCATGTGGATTAAAATGCTACGTATGTGCACTCTCTGACCCTCACTCCTGCACTGATGTCTTAACTTGTCCTGCTGGTATGGACCGATGTTTCAGCCTTACTACAAGCGGTAAGTTGTTCTGCAGTGTATTAAGAAGTGTTTAAAGCTGTAAATCATACATTTTATGAGCTGAAACGGAGGTTTTCCCATCATGTCTTACAGGTACCGTCACTAAGGGCTGCCAGTTCACTAGCTTGTGTATCAGTCCTATGAGCTGCTGTGAAGGGAACTTGTGCAACAGTGCTATCCCAAGTGGTCCCAGTGTCGTGCTCCTGCTGGTTTCTTCAGCCATAATCACCATCTTCCTCTGAAGCTCTGGAACAACTACATCTTAATCATGTTTTACTTTGTTCTTAACCAAAATCTACAATCCATGAATAATTTCTAAAACACTAACAATGTAAAAGATGTTAGTTACTGTACTGTTGGTTATATTTTCAATATAATCAGAATAATGCTTTGATTTGTTTAATTAAATCAAAAACAGATTTGTTGTTGCTGTAAATTTTAAATAAAAAAACAGGACAGATAAAATATGAGCATTTCATATAATTCATGTGGCTGGTTGATAAGGATGGACAAAGCTCACTTTAAGATTTTCAAACTCCATAATGTTTTGGACAAAGATGCAATTGTTGTAGTTTTACCACAGTTTTCATTTAAATCAGTCAATATGTGACTGAAGTGCAGGCATCCAGCTTTCTCCGAAGGAGGCAGGACTATCATTGTCAAAGTTGAGGTACCTGATTGTCAAGAGATATTTTCATGAATACAGTACATATACTGAGAATTTACAACAAAGTGCAAACAACTAGTTACACTTAAGAAAAAGAAGGTCGAATTAGACTTTGCCAAAAAACATCTAAAGGAGTCTGCACAGTCTGAAAAATTCTTATGCAGATGAAACCAAAGTGAACTCATACAAGAACGATGAGAAGAGAGAAGTTTGGAGAAGATAAATGTTTCATAATGTAAAACACATCATCTGTCAAACATGGTGGAGGAAATATTACAGCTTTTATGGCTACCAGTGGATCCAGGTCACCATTTCTTATTCATGGTGTGATTGCTAAAAGAAGCAGCAGGATGAATTCTGAAGTGTGCAGTGCTGCACTCAGATTCAGGCAAGTTCTTGTCAGCTTTTTGAATGTTGGTTTATTTTGATGTTTTTGATTTATATTTAAGTCCTTGAGGTTAAGTTTATTTTCTATTATACCAAAGTTGCGGTTATAGTTTATAATTTTTCAGATTCCCCTTGTGTCTTCTACCCCTGTGTTTAAGTTTCCCTCACCCATCATGTGTTTCATGTTTGCGTGTCTTATGTTATCAAGTTCGTGTTGTCATCTCTGCGTTCCATGCTGTTTCCTGTTTTATTGTGAAAGTCCTTGTTCTGTGTGCAGTGTGTCCAGTTTGGCTTCCCCTTGTCTCGTTAGGTCTGATTTGTCCCAGCTTTGTTCCCACCTGTTCCCCATCCCCTCATTATCTCTCTGTGTATTTAAGTCCTCTGTCCTCTTTTGTTCAGTATCAGGTTGTCTGTTGTGTTACGGTTCCATGTTCCCGGTATCGGTATATCCATGCAGTGGTTCATGTGTTGGGTTTTTAATGTTTATGTTTAGTTTCCCCAGTTTAGGTTATTGTTTATTCTCGTCTTTGTTTGCCTTATGCATTACTTTGTATTTCTTCATCAGCCACATTAAACGGCTCACTTTTTCTTAATACTCAGGTTTTGGTTCCACGTTCCTTTGTGTCTGCATTTTGGGTCCACTCTTCACAAATGTTTACAGTCTGCTTTGGCAAACTGTGACACTTGCTTCATCCAAGTATTAAAAATCATGCCAGTTCGTCCAGTTAATTTTGAAAAGTATTACATGTGGAATATGTGCTAGTGATGGGTCGGTCGCGAACGAAATGGCTCTTAGAGCCGGATCTTTGAAGTGAACGATGCGAGCCGGCTCCTTATTGGGAGCCGTGGGTTTTTTGTTTTGTTTTTTTCCTTTCTCTTGCCCTCTCTTTCACTTTTTTCGCTTCACGCTGCAAGTCACCCTTGTGTTTGCGCTGAGCAGAGACGGCAAACAGAGCCTTGCGTTTGCACCCCTCCCCCCTCTGCTCAGCGCTGAGCTGAGGGGGCGGTAGTTACACTCGCAACAGCAGTAGCACACAACAAGAGCAGGAGGGAGAGGGAAAGAAAGACAGCCGGGAGCAACAAGAGACAACACCGTCACATTGGAAAGGTACAGTAAAGAAAGTGAGTGACACCAAGAAATGTAGCAAAGTCTGGAGCCATTTCAATCTTATTGACAAAACAAAGGCAGAGTGTAGAGTCTACAAGAAAAGGATATCATATAGAGCCGGCTCCACAAACAACATGCACAGGCACCTAAGAACTGTCCACCCATCAGTGCAATGGGAAGAGAAAACGCAGTCAGTTGAGTGTGATATTAATATTTCTAAATGCAAACCTTTCCCTTAATTAAAGATCTGGGCGTTCTTTTTTTCCCCCTTTTTTCCATATTTTAATTTATATTCAAATTCAAATTCAAATTTTATTTGTCACGTACACAGTCATACACAGTACAATATGCAGTGAAATGCTTAGACAACTGCTCGTGACCTAAAGAAAAAAAGAAAAGGCTATGAATAAGATAGGAAATAAATATGAAAATTAAAAAGGGTAAATTTAACTAGGAAGGAATAAAATAAAATATAAAAATTAAAGTTAAAAATGAAATAACTGTACAACACAAATCAGAATGAAGGGTAAATTTAACTGGGAAAGAATAAGATAAAATATATAAATTAAAGTTGAAAAATAAAATAACTGTACAACAAATACACAATACACAGTATAGAACTATATAAGAATGTATGAAGAAATATAAATATATATATATATATACAATTTTTATTTATAAAATTTTATATTTTATTGTGTTGTGGTTTGCAGTGTTTTGTGTTGTTTCACTTTAAATTTGTTTAAAAGGAAAAAGCTGAAAATTTAAGTAGTTAAAAGTTCAAATGTATGAAATGTAAATAGTTGGTTTTTGTATTTTATAAATTATTTATTACATTTTATGTGGAGTGAATAAATAAAAGTATATTTACAGTGGCCTCTAGAGACAAAGCACGTACAAACTCCAAAACACAACGGAAGTGCTCCAGGATGCTTGGGGCCGTGTTGAGCTTTTGTTACCTAGTGGCTACACAAGCCAGGAAGTACCAACACTCGGATTGGGTGTGTGGTAGTAACAGGTAAATTAAGTTGTTTTTTTTTTTTAATTATTGTGTATTAATACAAAAACAATAGACAATTTAAGTGATCTAGGTAGCTCTGTTTTGGAAGTTCAGTTAACGCTAGAAATGTGTTTTGGAGTTTGTACGTGTTTCGTCTCTAGGGGCCCCCATAAATATTTATATATAAACATACATAAAGAAATTGAAACTGAAGAGCTGGACAAAGCCTATTTGACTTTCTGTCCTCCTGACACATCCTGTACTTCTTTCTTACGTCTCACCATGAAACTTCTTGGAGCTCTGATCCTGGTTTTGAGTTTGTCTGCAGGTAAGAGCAACTTCTGATTTATTTGTCTTGTTCTTTACCAGATAATCAGATAATCACTGGTCCTTTCAGCTCTTCTCATTTTAAACCAAGATTTTTTTTCCATTAAAAGTTTGATTTAAAATACACTATAGTCATGTACAGATGCAAAACTATTTTAAAAATTGCCTTTATAAATCAAATTATGGAGCTCACTGTATTTTGTAATAGAAATGGCAGATCCTAAAGGCCTTTTCCCACAGCACCCAACATGCAGCGCTGCGCTTTGAAACACATTAATTTCAATTGCTTGCACTGCACAATAAGGTTCCATTTGCTTTTTGTTGAAGAGAGCTATTTACCTGCATATACTCTATAGATCTGCAGGGTATTATTTTATCTAATCTGGGTTCTTGTTGATTAGTTTTTTTGAGGAATTAAACTCCTGGTCCTTTGCCCTTTCTCTCTCTCTCTCTCTTTTAATTTCCTGTTGCATTCTCTGAGCTGTGGTACCACGAACTTTATAAGAAGCCTTTTCTCTGAATGAAAAAAAAGCTTTTCTGGATCTCATTAAGGCATCTGCAGTCTAATGGATCATGCTTTGTATTTGGAGAATCTTCATCTATGAATGACAGCTTTCTTTGTTTCTCTGCAGCATGTGGATTAAAATGCTACGTATGTGCACTCTCTGACCCTCACTCCTGCACTGATGCCTTAACTTGTCCTGCTGGTATGGACCGATGTTTCAGCCTTACTACAAGCGGTAAGTTGTTCTGCAGTGTATTAAGAAGTGTTTAAAGCTGTAAATCATACATTTTATGAGCTGAAACGGAGGTTTTCCCATCATGTCTTACAGGTACCGTCACTAAGGGCTGCCAGTTCACTAGCTTGTGTATCAGTCCTATGAGCTGCTGTGAAGGGAACTTGTGCAACAGTGCTATCCCAACTGGTCCCAGTGTCGTGCTCCTGCTGGTTTCTTCAGCCATAATCACCATCTTCCTCTGAAGCTCTGGAACAACTACATCTTAATCATGTTTTACTTTGTTCTTAACCAAAATCTACAATCCATGAATAATTTCTAAAAAACTAACAATGTAAAAGATGTTAGTTACTGTACTGTTGGTTATATTTTCAATATAATCAGAATAATGCTTTGATTTGTTTAATTAAATCAAAAACAGATTTGTTGTTGCTGTAAATTTTAAATAAAAAAACAGGACAGATAAAATATGAGCATTTCATATAATTCATGTGGCTGGTTGATAAGGATGGACAAAGCTCACTTTAAGATTTTCAAACTCCATAATGTTTTGGACAAAGATGCAATTTTTGTAGTTTTACCACAGTTTTCATTTAAATCAGTCAATATGTGACTGAAGTGCAGGCATCCAGCTTTCTCCGAAGGAGGCAGGACTATCATTGTCAAAGTCGAGGTACCTGATTGTCAAGAGATATTTTCATGAATACAGTACATATACTGAGAATTTACAACAAAGTGCAAACAACTAGTTACACTTAAGAAAAAGAAGGTCGAATTAGACTTTGCCAAAAAACATCTAAATGAGTCTGCACAGTCTGAAAAATTCTTATGCAGATGAAACCAAAGTGAACTCATACAAGAACGATGAGAAGAGAGAAGTTTGGAGAAGATAAATGTTTCATAATGTAAAACACATCATCTGTCAAACATGGTGGAGGAAATATTACAGCTTTTATGGCTACCAGTGGATCCAGGTCACCATTTCTTATTCATGGTGTGATTGCTAAAAGAAGCAGCAGGATGAATTCTGAAGTGTGCAGTGCTGCACTCAGATTCAGGCAAGTTCTTGTCAGCTTTTTGAATGTTGGTTTATTTTGATGTTTTTGATTTATATTTAAGTCCTTGAGGTTAAGTTTATTTTCTATTATACCAAAGTTGCGGTTATAGTTTATAATTTTTCAGATTCCCCTTGTGTCTTCTACCCCTGTGTTTAAGTTTCCCTCACCCATCATGTGTTTCATGTTTGCGTGTCTTATGTTATCAAGTTCGTGTTGTCATCTCTGCGTTCCATGCTGTTTCCTGTTTTATTGTGAAAGTCCTTGTTCTGTGTGCAGTGTGTCCAGTTTGGCTTCCCCTTGTCTCGTTAGGTCTGATTTGTCCCAGCTTTGTTCCCACCTGTTCCCCATCCCCTCATTATCTCTCTGTGTATTTAAGTCCTCTGTCCTCTTTTGTTCAGTATCAGGTTGTCTGTTGTGTTACGGTTCCATGTATCGGTGTATCCGGTTCATGTATTGGGTTTTTAATGTTTATGTTTAGTTTCCCCAGTTTAGGTTATTGTTTATTCTCGTCTTTGTTTGCCTTATGCATTACTTTGTATTTCTTCATCAGCCACATTAAACGGCTCACTTTTTCTTAATACTCAGGTTTTGGTTCCACGTTCCTTAGTGTCTGCATTTTGGGTCCACTCTTCGCAAATGTTTACAGTCTGCTTTGGCAAACTGTGACACTTGCTTCATCCAAGTATTAAAAATCATGCCAGTTCGTCCAGTTAATTTTGAAAAGTATTACATGTGGAATATGTGCTAGTGATGGGTCGGTCGCGAACGAAATGGCTCTTAGAGCCGGATCTTTGAAGTGAACGATGCGAGCCGGCTCCTTATTGGGAGCCGTGGGTTTTTTGTTTTGTTTTTTTCCTTTCTCTTGCCCTCTCTTTCACTTTTTTCGCTTCACGCTGCAAGTCACCCTTGTGTTTGCGCTGAGCAGAGACGGCAAACAGAGCCTTGTGTTTGCACCCCTCCCCCCTCTGCTCAGCGCTGAGCTGAGGGGGCGGTAGTTACACTCGCAACAGCAGTAGCACACAACAAGAGCAGGAGGGAGAGGGAAAGAAAGACAGCCGGGAGCAACAAGAGACAACACCGTCACATTGGAAAGGTACAGTAAAGAAAGTGAGTGACACCAAGAAATGTAGCAAAGTCTGGAGCCATTTCAATCTTATTGACAAAACAAAGGCAGAGTGTAGAGTCTACAAGAAAAGGATATCATATAGAGCCGGCTCCACAAACAACATGCACAGGCACCTAAGAACTGTCCACCCATCAGTGCAATGGGAAGAGAAAACGCAGTCAGTTGAGTGTGATTTTAATATTTCTAAATGCAAACCTTTCCCTTAATTAAAGATCTGGGCGTTCTTTTTTTCCCCCTTTTTTCCATATTTTAATTTATATTCAAATTCAAATTCAAATTTTATTTGTCACGTACACAGTCATACACAGTACAATATGCAGTGAAATGCTTAGACAACTGCTCGTGACCTAAAGAAAAAAAGAAAAGGCTATGAATAAGATAGGAAATAAATATGAAAATTAAAAAGGGTAAATTTAACTAGGAAGGAATAAAATAAAATATAAAAATTAAAGTTAAAAATGAAATAACTGTACAACACAAATCAGAATGAAGGGTAAATTTAACTGGGAAAGAATAAGATAAAATATATAAATTAAAGTTGAAAAATAAAATAACTGTACAACAAATACACAATACACAGTATAGAACTATATAAGAATGTATGAAGAAATATAAATATATATATATATATACAATTTTTATTTATAAAATTTTATATTTTATTGTGTTGTGGTTTGCAGTGTTTTGTGTTGTTTCACTTTAAATTTGTTTAAAAGGAAAAAGCTGAAAATTTAAGTAGTTAAAAGTTCAAATGTATGAAATGTAAATAGTTGGTTTTTGTATTTTATAAATTATTTATTACATTTTATGTGGAGTGAATAAATAAAAGTATATTTACAGTGGCCTCTAGAGACAAAGCACGTACAAACTCCAAAACACAACGGAAGTGCTCCAGGATGCTTGGGGCCGTGTTGAGCTTTTGTTACCTAGTGGCTACACAAGCCAGGAAGTACCAACACTCGGATTGGGTGTGTGGTAGTAACAGGTAAATTAAGTTGTTTTTTTTTTTTAATTATTGTGTATTAATACAAAAACAATAGACAATTTAAGTGATCTAGGTAGCTCTGTTTTGGAAGTTCAGTTAACGCTAGAAATGTGTTTTGGAGTTTGTACGTGTTTCGTCTCTAGGGGCCCCCATAAATATTTATATATAAACATACATAAAGAAATTGAAACTGAAGAGCTGGACAAAGCCTATTTGACTTTCTGTCCTCCTGACACATCCTGTACTTCTTTCTTACGTCTCACCATGAAACTTCTTGGAGCTCTGATCCTGGTTTTGAGTTTGTCTGCAGGTAAGAGCAACTTCTGATTTATTTGTCTTGTTCTTTACCAGATAATCAGATAATCACTGGTCCTTTCAGCTCTTCTCATTTTAAACCAAGATTTTTTTTCCATTAAAAGTTTGATTTAAAATACACTATAGTCATGTACAGATGCAAAACTATTTTAAAAATTGCCTTTATAAATCAAATTATGGAGCTCACTGTATTTTGTAATAGAAATGGCAGATCCTAAAGGCCTTTTCCCACAGCACCCAACATGCAGCGCTGCGCTTTGAAACACATTAATTTCAATTGCTTGCACTGCACAATAAGGTTCCATTTGCTTTTTGTTGAAGAGAGCTATTTACCTGCATATACTCTATAGATCTGCAGGGTATTATTTTATCTAATCTGGGTTCTTGTTGATTAGTTTTTTTGAGGAATTAAACTCCTGGTCCTTTGCCCTTTCTCTCTCTCTCTCTCTTTTAATTTCCTGTTGCATTCTCTGAGCTGTGGTACCACGAACTTTATAAGAAGCCTTTTCTCTGAATGAAAAAAAAGCTTTTCTGGATCTCATTAAGGCATCTGCAGTCTAATGGATCATGCTTTGTATTTGGAGAATCTTCATCTATGAATGACAGCTTTCTTTGTTTCTCTGCAGCATGTGGATTAAAATGCTACGTATGTGCACTCTCTGACCCTCACTCCTGCACTGATGCCTTAACTTGTCCTGCTGGTATGGACCGATGTTTCAGCCTTACTACAAGCGGTAAGTTGTTCTGCAGTGTATTAAGAAGTGTTTAAAGCTGTAAATCATACATTTTATGAGCTGAAACGGAGGTTTTCCCATCATGTCTTACAGGTACCGTCACTAAGGGCTGCCAGTTCACTAGCTTGTGTATCAGTCCTATGAGCTGCTGTGAAGGGAACTTGTGCAACAGTGCTATCCCAACTGGTCCCAGTGTCGTGCTCCTGCTGGTTTCTTCAGCCATAATCACCATCTTCCTCTGAAGCTCTGGAACAACTACATCTTAATCATGTTTTACTTTGTTCTTAACCAAAATCTACAATCCATGAATAATTTCTAAAAAACTAACAATGTAAAAGATGTTAGTTACTGTACTGTTGGTTATATTTTCAATATAATCAGAATAATGCTTTGATTTGTTTAATTAAATCAAAAACAGATTTGTTGTTGCTGTAAATTTTAAATAAAAAAACAGGACAGATAAAATATGAGCATTTCATATAATTCATGTGGCTGGTTGATAAGGATGGACAAAGCTCACTTTAAGATTTTCAAACTCCATAATGTTTTGGACAAAGATGCAATTTTTGTAGTTTTACCACAGTTTTCATTTAAATCAGTCAATATGTGACTGAAGTGCAGGCATCCAGCTTTCTCCGAAGGAGGCAGGACTATCATTGTCAAAGTCGAGGTACCTGATTGTCAAGAGATATTTTCATGAATACAGTACATATACTGAGAATTTACAACAAAGTGCAAACAACTAGTTACACTTAAGAAAAAGAAGGTCGAATTAGACTTTGCCAAAAAACATCTAAATGAGTCTGCACAGTCTGAAAAATTCTTATGCAGATGAAACCAAAGTGAACTCATACAAGAACGATGAGAAGAGAGAAGTTTGGAGAAGATAAATGTTTCATAATGTAAAACACATCATCTGTCAAACATGGTGGAGGAAATATTACAGCTTTTATGGCTACCAGTGGATCCAGGTCACCATTTCTTATTCATGGTGTGATTGCTAAAAGAAGCAGCAGGATGAATTCTGAAGTGTGCAGTGCTGCACTCAGATTCAGGCAAGTTCTTGTCAGCTTTTTGAATGTTGGTTTATTTTGATGTTTTTGATTTATATTTAAGTCCTTGAGGTTAAGTTTATTTTCTATTATACCAAAGTTGCGGTTATAGTTTATAATTTTTCAGATTCCCCTTGTGTCTTCTACCCCTGTGTTTAAGTTTCCCTCACCCATCATGTGTTTCATGTTTGCGTGTCTTATGTTATCAAGTTCGTGTTGTCATCTCTGCGTTCCATGCTGTTTCCTGTTTTATTGTGAAAGTCCTTGTTCTGTGTGCAGTGTGTCCAGTTTGGCTTCCCCTTGTCTCGTTAGGTCTGATTTGTCCCAGCTTTGTTCCCACCTGTTCCCCATCCCCTCATTATCTCTCTGTGTATTTAAGTCCTCTGTCCTCTTTTGTTCAGTATCAGGTTGTCTGTTGTGTTACGGTTCCATGTATCGGTGTATCCGGTTCATGTATTGGGTTTTTTATGTTTAGTTTCCCCAGTTTAGGTTATTGTTTATTCTCGTCTTTGTTTGCCTTATGCATTACTTTGTATTTCTTCATCAGCCACATTAAACGGCTCACTTTTTCTTAATACTCAGGTTTTGGTTCCACGTTCCTTAGTGTCTGCATTTTGGGTCCACTCTTCGCAAATGTTTACAGTCTGCTTTGGCAAACTGTGACACTTGCTTCATCCAAGTATTAAAAATCATGCCAGTTCGTCCAGTTAATTTTGAAAAGTATTACATGTGGAATATGTGCTAGTGATGGGTCGGTCGCGAACGAAATGGCTCTTAGAGCCGGATCTTTGAAGTGAACGATGCGAGCCGGCTCCTTATTGGGAGCCGTGGGTTTTTTGTTTTGTTTTTTTCCTTTCTCTTGCCCTCTCTTTCACTTTTTTCGCTTCACGCTGCAAGTCACCCTTGTGTTTGCGCTGAGCAGAGACGGCAAACAGAGCCTTGTGTTTGCACCCCTCCCCCCTCTGCTCAGCGCTGAGCTGAGGGGGCGGTAGTTACACTCGCAACAGCAGTAGCACACAACAAGAGCAGGAGGGAGAGGGAAAGAAAGACAGCCGGGAGCAACAAGAGACAACACCGTCACATTGGAAAGGTACAGTAAAGAAAGTGAGTGACACCAAGAAATGTAGCAAAGTCTGGAGCCATTTCAATCTTATTGACAAAACAAAGGCAGAGTGTAGAGTCTACAAGAAAAGGATATCATATAGAGCCGGCTCCACAAACAACATGCACAGGCACCTAAGAACTGTCCACCCATCAGTGCAATGGGAAGAGAAAACGCAGTCAGTTGAGTGTGATTTTAATATTTCTAAATGCAAACCTTTCCCTTAATTAAAGATCTGGGCGTTCTTTTTTTCCCCCTTTTTTCCATATTTTAATTTATATTCAAATTCAAATTCAAATTTTATTTGTCACGTACACAGTCATACACAGTACAATATGCAGTGAAATGCTTAGACAACTGCTCGTGACCTAAAGAAAAAAAGAAAAGGCTATGAATAAGATAGGAAATAAATATGAAAATTAAAAAGGGTAAATTTAACTAGGAAGGAATAAAATAAAATATAAAAATTAAAGTTAAAAATGAAATAACTGTACAACACAAATTAGAATGAAGGGTAAATTTAACTGGGAAAGAATAAGATAAAATATATAAATTAAAGTTGAAAAATAAAATAACTGTACAACAAATACACAATACACAGTATAGAACTATATAAGAATGTATGAAGAAATATAAATATATATATATATATACAATTTTTATTTATAAAATTTTATATTTTATTGTGTTGTGGTTTGCAGTGTTTTGTGTTGTTTCACTTTAAATTTGTTTAAAAGGAAAAAGCTGAAAATTTAAGTAGTTAAAAGTTCAAATGTATGAAATGTAAATAGTTGGTTTTTGTATTTTATAAATTATTTATTACATTTTATGTGGAGTGAATAAATAAAAGTATATTTACAGTGGCCTCTAGAGACAAAGCACGTACAAACTCCAAAACACAACGGAAGTGCTCCAGGATGCTTGGGGCCGTGTTGAGCTTTTGTTACCTAGTGGCTACACAAGCCAGGAAGTACCAACACTCGGATTGGGTGTGTGGTAGTAACAGGTAAATTAAGTTGTTTTTTTTTTTTAATTATTGTGTATTAATACAAAAACAATAGACAATTTAAGTGATCTAGGTAGCTCTGTTTTGGAAGTTCAGTTAACGCTAGAAATGTGTTTTGGAGTTTGTACGTGTTTCGTCTCTAGGGGCCCCCATAAATATTTATATATAAACATACATAAAGAAATTGAAACTGAAGAGCTGGACAAAGCCTATTTGACTTTCTGTCCTCCTGACACATCCTGTACTTCTTTCTTACGTCTCACCATGAAACTTCTTGGAGCTCTGATCCTGGTTTTGAGTTTGTCTGCAGGTAAGAGCAACTTATGATTTATTTGTCTTGTTCTTTACCAGATAATCAGATAATCACTGGTCCTTTCAGCTCTTCTCATTTTAAACCAAGATTTTTTTTCCATTAAAAGTTTGATTTAAAATACACTATAGTCATGTACAGATGCAAAACTATTTTAAAAATTGCCTTTATAAATCAAATTATGGAGCTCACTGTATTTTGTAATAGAAATGGCAGATCCTAAAGGCCTTTTCCCACAGCACCCAACATGCAGCGCTGCGCTTTGAAACACATTAATTTCAATTGCTTGCACTGCACAATAAGGTTCTATTTGCTTTTTGTTGAAGAGAGCTATTTACCTGCATATACTCTATAGATCTGCAGGGTATTATTTTATCTAATCTGGGTTCTTGTTGATTAGTTTTTTTGAGGAATTAAACTCCTGGTCCTTTGCCCTTTCTCTCTCTCTCTCTCTTTTAATTTCCTGTTGCATTCTCTGAGCTGTGGTACCACGAACTTTATAAGAAGCCTTTTCTCTGAATGAAAAAAAAGCTTTTCTGGATCTCATTAAGGCATCTGCAGTCTAATGGATCATGCTTTGTATTTGGAGAATCTTCATCTATGAATGACAGCTTTCTTTGTTTCTCTGCAGCATGTGGATTAAAATGCTACGTATGTGCACTCTCTGACCCTCACTCCTGCACTGATGCCTTAACTTGTCCTGCTGGTATGGACCGATGTTTCAGCCTTACTACAAGCGGTAAGTTGTTCTGCAGTGTATTAAGAAGTGTTTAAAGCTGTAAATCATACATTTTATGAGCTGAAACGGAGGTTTTCCCATCATGTCTTACAGGTACCGTCACTAAGGGCTGCCAGTTCACTAGCTTGTGTATCAGTCCTATGAGCTGCTGTGAAGGGAACTTGTGCAACAGTGCTATCCCAACTGGTCCCAGTGTCGTGCTCCTGCTGGTTTCTTCAGCCATAATCACCATCTTCCTCTGAAGCTCTGGAACAACTACATCTTAATCATGTTTTACTTTGTTCTTAACCAAAATCTACAATCCATGAATAATTTCTAAAAAACTAACAATGTAAAAGATGTTAGTTACTGTACTGTTGGTTATATTTTCAATATAATCAGAATAATGCTTTGATTTGTTTAATTAAATCAAAAACAGATTTGTTGTTGCTGTAAATTTTAAATAAAAAAACAGGACAGATAAAATATGAGCATTTCATATAATTCATGTGGCTGGTTGATAAGGATGGACAAAGCTCACTTTAAGATTTTCAAACTCCATAATGTTTTGGACAAAGATGCAATTTTTGTAGTTTTACCACAGTTTTCATTTAAATCAGTCAATATGTGACTGAAGTGCAGGCATCCAGCTTTCTCCGAAGGAGGCAGGACTATCATTGTCAAAGTCGAGGTACCTGATTGTCAAGAGATATTTTCATGAATACAGTACATATACTGAGAATTTACAACAAAGTGCAAACAACTAGTTACACTTAAGAAAAAGAAGGTCGAATTAGACTTTGCCAAAAAACATCTAAATGAGTCTGCACAGTCTGAAAAATTCTTATGCAGATGAAACCAAAGTGAACTCATACAAGAATGATGAGAAGAGAGAAGTTTGGAGAAGATAAATGTTTCATAATGTAAAACACATCATCTGTCAAACATGGTGGAGGAAATATTACAGCTTTTATGGCTACCAGTGGATCCAGGTCACCATTTCTTATTCATGGTGTGATTGCTAAAAGAAGCAGCAGGATGAATTCTGAAGTGTGCAGTGCTGCACTCAGATTCAGGCAAGTTCTTGTCAGCTTTTTGAATGTTGGTTTATTTTGATGTTTTTGATTTATATTTAAGTCCTTGAGGTTAAGTTTATTTTCTATTATACCAAAGTTGCGGTTATAGTTTATAATTTTTCAGATTCCCCTTGTGTCTTCTACCCCTGTGTTTAAGTTTCCCTCACCCATCATGTGTTTCATGTTTGCGTGTCTTATGTTATCAAGTTCGTGTTGTCATCTCTGCGTTCCATGCTGTTTCCTGTTTTATTGTGAAAGTCCTTGTTCTGTGTGCAGTGTGTCCAGTTTGGCTTCCCCTTGTCTCGTTAGGTCTGATTTGTCCCAGCTTTGTTCCCACCTGTTCCCCATCCCCTCATTATCTCTCTGTGTATTTAAGTCCTCTGTCCTCTTTTGTTCAGTATCAGGTTGTCTGTTGTGTTACGGTTCCATGTATCGGTGTATCCGGTTCATGTATTGGGTTTTTAATGTTTATGTTTAGTTTCCCCAGTTTAGGTTATTGTTTATTCTCGTCTTTGTTTGCCTTATGCATTACTTTGTATTTCTTCATCAGCCACATTAAACGGCTCACTTTTTCTTAATACTCAGGTTTTGGTTCCACGTTCCTTTGTGTCTGCATTTTGGGTCCACTCTTCGCAAATGTTTACAGTCTGCTTTGGCAAACTGTGACACTTGCTTCATCCAAGTATTAAAAATCATGCCAGTTCGTCCAGTTAATTTTGAAAAGTATTACATGTGGAATATGTGCTAGTGATGGGTCGGTCGCGAACGAAATGGCTCTTAGAGCCGGATCTTTGAAGTGAACGATGCGAGCCGGCTCCTTATTGGGAGCCGTGGGTTTTTTGTTTTGTTTTTTTCCTTTCTCTTGCCCTCTCTTTCACTTTTTTCGCTTCACGCTGCAAGTCACCCTTGTGTTTGCGCTGAGCAGAGACGGCAAACAGAGCCTTGTGTTTGCACCCCTCCCCCCTCTGCTCAGCGCTGAGCTGAGGGGGCGGTAGTTACACTCGCAACAGCAGTAGCACACAACAAGAGCAGGAGGGAGAGGGAAAGAAAGACAGCCGGGAGCAACAAGAGACAACACCGTCACATTGGAAAGGTACAGTAAAGAAAGTGAGTGACACCAAGAAATGTAGCAAAGTCTGGAGCCATTTCAATCTTATTGACAAAACAAAGGCAGAGTGTAGAGTCTACAAGAAAAGGATATCATATAGAGCCGGCTCCACAAACAACATGCACAGGCACCTAAGAACTGTCCACCCATCAGTGCAATGGGAAGAGAAAACGCAGTCAGTTGAGTGTGATTTTAATATTTCTAAATGCAAACCTTTCCCTTAATTAAAGATCTGGGCGTTCTTTTTTTCCCCCTTTTTTCCATATTTTAATTTATATTCAAATTCAAATTCAAATTTTATTTGTCACGTACACAGTCATACACAGTACAATATGCAGTGAAATGCTTAGACAACTGCTCGTGACCTAAAGAAAAAAAGAAAAGGCTATGAATAAGATAGGAAATAAATATGAAAATTAAAAAGGGTAAATTTAACTAGGAAGGAATAAAATAAAATATAAAAATTAAAGTTAAAAATGAAATAACTGTACAACACAAATTAGAATGAAGGGTAAATTTAACTGGGAAAGAATAAGATAAAATATATAAATTAAAGTTGAAAAATAAAATAACTGTACAACAAATACACAATACACAGTATAGAACTATATAAGAATGTATGAAGAAATATAAATATATATATATATATACAATTTTTATTTATAAAATTTTATATTTTATTGTGTTGTGGTTTGCAGTGTTTTGTGTTGTTTCACTTTAAATTTGTTTAAAAGGAAAAAGCTGAAAATTTAAGTAGTTAAAAGTTCAAATGTATGAAATGTAAATAGTTGGTTTTTGTATTTTATAAATTATTTATTACATTTTATGTGGAGTGAATAAATAAAAGTATATTTACAGTGGCCTCTAGAGACAAAGCACGTACAAACTCCAAAACACAACGGAAGTGCTCCAGGATGCTTGGGGCCGTGTTGAGCTTTTGTTACCTAGTGGCTACACAAGCCAGGAAGTACCAACACTCGGATTGGGTGTGTGGTAGTAACAGGTAAATTAAGTTGTTTTTTTTTTTTAATTATTGTGTATTAATACAAAAACAATAGACAATTTAAGTGATCTAGGTAGCTCTGTTTTGGAAGTTCAGTTAACGCTAGAAATGTGTTTTGGAGTTTGTACGTGTTTCGTCTCTAGGGGCCCCCATAAATATTTATATATAAACATACATAAAGAAATTGAAACTGAAGAGCTGGACAAAGCCTATTTGACTTTCTGTCCTCCTGACACATCCTGTACTTCTTTCTTACGTCTCACCATGAAACTTCTTGGAGCTCTGATCCTGGTTTTGAGTTTGTCTGCAGGTAAGAGCAACTTATGATTTATTTGTCTTGTTCTTTACCAGATAATCAGATAATCACTGGTCCTTTCAGCTCTTCTCATTTTAAACCAAGATTTTTTTTCCATTAAAAGTTTGATTTAAAATACACTATAGTCATGTACAGATGCAAAACTATTTTAAAAATTGCCTTTATAAATCAAATTATGGAGCTCACTGTATTTTGTAATAGAAATGGCAGATCCTAAAGGCCTTTTCCCACAGCACCCAACATGCAGCGCTGCGCTTTGAAACACATTAATTTCAATTGCTTGCACTGCACAATAAGGTTCTATTTGCTTTTTGTTGAAGAGAGCTATTTACCTGCATATACTCTATAGATCTGCAGGGTATTATTTTATCTAATCTGGGTTCTTGTTGATTAGTTTTTTTGAGGAATTAAACTCCTGGTCCTTTGCCCTTTCTCTCTCTCTCTCTCTTTTAATTTCCTGTTGCATTCTCTGAGCTGTGGTACCACGAACTTTATAAGAAGCCTTTTCTCTGAATGAAAAAAAAGCTTTTCTGGATCTCATTAAGGCATCTGCAGTCTAATGGATCATGCTTTGTATTTGGAGAATCTTCATCTATGAATGACAGCTTTCTTTGTTTTTCTGCAGCATGTGGATTAAAATGCTACGTATGTGCACTCTCTGACCCTCACTCCTGCACTGATGCCTTAACTTGTCCTGCTGGTATGGACCGATGTTTCAGCCTTACTACAAGCGGTAAGTTGTTCTGCAGTGTATTAAGAAGTGTTTAAAGCTGTAAATCATACATTTTATGAGCTGAAACGGAGGTTTTCCCATCATGTCTTACAGGTACCGTCACTAAGGGCTGCCAGTTCACTAGCTTGTGTATCAGTCCTATGAGCTGCTGTGAAGGGAACTTGTGCAACAGTGCTATCCCAACTGGTCCCAGTGTCGTGCTCCTGCTGGTTTCTTCAGCCATAATCACCATCTTCCTCTGAAGCTCTGGAACAACTACATCTTAATCATGTTTTACTTTGTTCTTAACCAAAATCTACAATCCATGAATAATTTCTAAAAAACTAACAATGTAAAAGATGTTAGTTACTGTACTGTTGGTTATATTTTCAATATAATCAGAATAATGCTTTGATTTGTTTAATTAAATCAAAAACAGATTTGTTGTTGCTGTAAATTTTAAATAAAAAAACAGGACAGATAAAATATGAGCATTTCATATAATTCATGTGGCTGGTTGATAAGGATGGACAAAGCTCACTTTAAGATTTTCAAACTCCATAATGTTTTGGACAAAGATGCAATTTTTGTAGTTTTACCACAGTTTTCATTTAAATCAGTCAATATGTGACTGAAGTGCAGGCATCCAGCTTTCTCCGAAGGAGGCAGGACTATCATTGTCAAAGTCGAGGTACCTGATTGTCAAGAGATATTTTCATGAATACAGTACATATACTGAGAATTTACAACAAAGTGCAAACAACTAGTTACACTTAAGAAAAAGAAGGTCGAATTAGACTTTGCCAAAAAACATCTAAATGAGTCTGCACAGTCTGAAAAATTCTTATGCAGATGAAACCAAAGTGAACTCATACAAGAATGATGAGAAGAGAGAAGTTTGGAGAAGATAAATGTTTCATAATGTAAAACACATCATCTGTCAAACATGGTGGAGGAAATATTACAGCTTTTATGGCTACCAGTGGATCCAGGTCACCATTTCTTATTCATGGTGTGATTGCTAAAAGAAGCAGCAGGATGAATTCTGAAGTGTGCAGTGCTGCACTCAGATTCAGGCAAGTTCTTGTCAGCTTTTTGAATGTTGGTTTATTTTGATGTTTTTGATTTATATTTAAGTCCTTGAGGTTAAGTTTATTTTCTATTATACCAAAGTTGCGGTTATAGTTTATAATTTTTCAGATTCCCCTTGTGTCTTCTACCCCTGTGTTTAAGTTTCCCTCACCCATCATGTGTTTCATGTTTGCGTGTCTTATGTTATCAAGTTCGTGTTGTCATCTCTGCGTTCCATGCTGTTTCCTGTTTTATTGTGAAAGTCCTTGTTCTGTGTGCAGTGTGTCCAGTTTGGCTTCCCCTTGTCTCGTTAGGTCTGATTTGTCCCAGCTTTGTTCCCACCTGTTCCCCATCCCCTCATTATCTCTCTGTGTATTTAAGTCCTCTGTCCTCTTTTGTTCAGTATCAGGTTGTCTGTTGTGTTACGGTTCCATGTATCGGTGTATCCGGTTCATGTATTGGGTTTTTAATGTTTATGTTTAGTTTCCCCAGTTTAGGTTATTGTTTATTCTCGTCTTTGTTTGCCTTATGCATTACTTTGTATTTCTTCATCAGCCACATTAAACGGCTCACTTTTTCTTAATACTCAGGTTTTGGTTCCACGTTCCTTTGTGTCTGCATTTTGGGTCCACTCTTCGCAAATGTTTACAGTCTGCTTTGGCAAACTGTGACACTTGCTTCATCCAAGTATTAAAAATCATGCCAGTTCGTCCAGTTAATTTTGAAAAGTATTACATGTGGAATATGTGCTAGTGATGGGTCGGTCGCGAACGAAATGGCTCTTAGAGCCGGATCTTTGAAGTGAACGATGCGAGCCGGCTCCTTATTGGGAGCCGTGGGTTTTTTGTTTTGTTTTTTTCCTTTCTCTTGCCCTCTCTTTCACTTTTTTCGCTTCACGCTGCAAGTCACCCTTGTGTTTGCGCTGAGCAGAGACGGCAAACAGAGCCTTGTGTTTGCACCCCTCCCCCCTCTGCTCAGCGCTGAGCTGAGGGGGCGGTAGTTACACTCGCAACAGCAGTAGCACACAACAAGAGCAGGAGGGAGAGGGAAAGAAAGACAGCCGGGAGCAACAAGAGACAACACAATCACATTGGAAAGGTACAGTAAAGAAAGTGAGTGACACCAAGAAATGTAGCAAAGTCTGGAGCCATTTCTATCTTATTGACAAAACAAAGGCAGAGTGTAGAGTCTACAAGAAAAGGATATCATATAGAGCCGGCTCCACAAACAACATGCACAGGCACCTAAGAACTGTCCACCCATCAGTGCAATGGGAAGAGAAAACGCAGTCAGTTGAGTGTGATATTAATATTTCTAAATGCAAACCTTTCCCTTAATTAAAGATCTGGGCGTTCTTTTTTTCCCCCTTTTTTCCATATTTTAATTTATATTCAAATTCAAATTCAAATTTTATTTGTCACGTACACAGTCATACACAGTACAATATGCAGTGAAATGCTTAGACAACTGCTCGTGACCTAAAGAAAAAAAGAAAAGGCTATGAATAAGATAGGAAATAAATATGAAAATTAAAAAGGGTAAATTTAACTAGGAAGGAATAAAATAAAATATAAAAATTAAAGTTAAAAATGAAATAACTGTACAACACAAATTAGAATGAAGGGTAAATTTAACTGGGAAAGAATAAGATAAAATATATAAATTAAAGTTGAAAAATAAAATAACTGTACAACAAATACACAATACACAGTATAGAACTATATAAGAATGTATGAAGAAATATAAATATATATATATATATATACAATTTTTATTTATAAAATTTTATATTTTATTGTGTTGTGGTTTGCAGTGTTTTGTGTTGTTTCACTTTAAATTTGTTTAAAAGGAAAAAGCTGAAAATTTAAGTAGTTAAAAGTTCAAATGTATGAAATGTAAATAGTTGGTTTTTGTATTTTATAAATTATTTATTACATTTTATGTGGAGTGAATAAATAAAAGTATATTTACAGTGGCCTCTAGAGACAAAGCACGTACAAACTCCAAAACACAACGGAAGTGCTCCAGGATGCTTGGGGCCGTGTTGAGCTTTTGTTACCTAGTGGCTACACAAGCCAGGAAGTACCAACACTCGGATTGGGTGTGTGGTAGTAACAGGTAAATTAAGTTGTTTTTTTTTTTTAATTATTGTGTATTAATACAAAAACAATAGACAATTTAAGTGATCTAGGTAGCTCTGTTTTGGAAGTTCAGTTAACGCTAGAAATGTGTTTTGGAGTTTGTACGTGCTTTGGAATTTCTAAGTGCTTTGGAGTTTGTACGTGTTTCGTCTCTAGGGGCCCTCATAAATATTTATATATAAACATACATAAAGAAAACCACGGTTTTTTTACATTACTAATTCCTTTTGTGCATAATTTTATATTGTTGTCTATAATTAATTCATTAAAGCAACAAAACAAACTGAAGAGCCGGTTGGGAGCCGAAAGAGCCGGCTCTTTTTTTTTTCTTTTTTTTTTTGTGTCCCGTTTGGATCTTTAGCCATCAGAATTGTTGTCTTAAGGCCAAGAAAGATGCCACGCGGATTTATTTTACCAAGTGGATCATCATGGCCTTGCCATATTGGTCCATTTGATTGACCTTTATTATAATTATGAATTTATTTTATTTTCGGTTGCTACAAACGGGACAGACATGACTGGGGAATAGGACAGGGAGAAAGAATGAAAGAAAGAGAGGGAGAGAAAGAAAACCAAAGGGGAGAAGAGACAGTGAGAAAGGGGGGAAGAAAGAAAAAAACAAACAAACAAACAAAACACCTGGATCACCTGTATGGAGAAAAAAAACAGAAGAGAAAGCAAACAACAAAGAGCAACATAATAAAAAAACAGCACCATCACAATAAACTAGGTAGCAGTAGATAACAGTAGATACTAAATAATAAACGATATTGTGCAGCACGCAAGATAGACAGCGCACAATGTGCTTTGAGGCAGCAGCCAGGAAAGGTGTAGTCCACGTCTGTGAACACCCGTGTGTACACCTGTGTGCATACCTGTGTGGATCAGCATGCTTGTATTCCAAAGGTTTCTCCATGTAACGATCTGCTAGGGAGTGTGGGGAGCCATAGCCCCGTCCACCAGGGTATGAAGCAGGTATGGAGGAGATCCAGGCCCCAGACATCCGGAGGCCCCAGAGTACAAGGACCCGAGGAGGACCACCAAAGGGGGGGGAACCGTGCCACCCTCCTGGGAAGAGCTGAGTAGAGCCCCAAAGGAGAGGTCACCCCGCAGCTATGGAGCAGAGCCCAGAGGGGGTTGCAGTGGCGTGCCCGCGGGCTCTGCCGGCAGCCAGCTGTGCCAGAGAGGACCGAGCTTCAGGCCCAGAGGCCAGAGGCCTGAGGGCATCCCACCCCCCGGAAGGAGCCCAGCCGGGCCACAGGCGCCCGGCCCCACCAATCGGCCACCAGGAGTGAGCAGGTACATGCATGAGCGCCCAGCCCCAGACGACAAGGACCACCAACACACCAACGTCTGAGGGCATCAGCCACCAGCAGGGAGTGTGGTGAGGGGAGATAGGCCTCTGTACTTTAGAGGGCCTGAGATGTACCCAGAGAGGTCAAGTCTAAAACCCAACCTGACATATAGACACAGACGAACAGGCGCACGCGGACACAAACGTGCATTCCCACCCCATATGCACAACCAAATACTCGGCACTCACCCAACGTGTAGACAGACACAAATAGACACTGCACAGACAGTCGCACTCCCCAAACATACTCTATATCCCAGGTCCAGGTACCCCCACCCCCAGAGGGGCAAGCCGCACCTAGACCCAGGAGATGTAACCCTTCTCTCTGGGGTGGAGGCAAGCGGACCACCTCCTTATCTGCAGTAGCAGGGAGGCCCCGCATCCCAGACCCCAGTCTGACGGCCAGCACCTCCTCCCAGCCCCCCAGCCCTGACGGCTAACAGAACCGGGGTGAGTGAAGACCTCAAACCTCCCTACGCCCGCTCATATGTAGTGTTGCTGTGTGCTGTTCTAAAGTGCATTTAAAACTCAGGAGAGCATGGTACTAGCTTCCTCTCAGAGAGCAGCACGGCTCCTCCCGAAAACCCTCAGTGTCTAAATGCATTTAAAATTGAGGGTAGGGCACCAGCGCCAGAGGTGGGTTGGAGTACAACGACCATCCTCTGGATGCTGTAAAACGTGCCCACCCCCAAGGCCCTATATGTATGTGTTATGTGAGAGTGTGAGTAATGTGGATGTCTAGGTTGCAGAATAAAATTGAGGCACAGGCGGCCAGAAGGGGACAGAGGGGGGAGTGCCTCCCCTGCACCCTGGTGACATACCTGCACCCCAAGCCCTGCGTGTGTGGGTGGGTGTGGTAGAGCGGGAATAGGGAGGCAGCTGAGGATGGGGAGGGAAGAAAGGGAGGGGCAAGCGGCCCCTCCCTGGGGCCAGCTCCCCTGCTGACCCCAGTAGGCACCCCCACACTCTGGAACCCACCAGGCCAAGGGGGCCCAGGCCCATCCGGACCGGGGCCCGCAGCAGCAGCACCGCCCAGCCCCACAGAGTCCGGGGCAGCCCACCCGACTCCACCCCAGAGAAAACTGCACCCACCCCATCATCCAATCATCTCCCAAACTACACAAGACAATAGACACCCAGGTTGAGTTCATTCTCCACCTCTCCTATATCTCTCCCCCCACCTGCAGAGTGAGCTCCTGTAGTGAGGAGACCACCTGCAAAGATGTAACAACCTCCCCACCAGTTAGAGAGCCCCCTAGTTGGGCTGATGCACCAGAGGTCCCCTGCACTGGGGCTGAGCCCCCCTGCACCCACCCGCCCACTGCTCCGGCGACACAACAGCCAGGACCCAAGCCCCCAAGGCCCGGCCAGCACCCCAGACCGGGGGGCGGAGCACCCCCAGACCCCCAAGCCCGGACCCTCCCAGGGGCAGCCAGGCTACCAGGCCAGTAACCAACGTCCGCCAGCACAGACCCTCCCCCATCTCCGCTGTACGCAGCCACAAGGAAAACACCATCCAAGAGCCCCAGAGCTTCTAACCAGGTCATGGCCACATCCCCCAGGTTAGGCCCTCTAGGGAAACGTCCCTAGGGACTCCCCAGACGCCCTAAGGCCGTCCCTACCCCCATATCAACCACAATAGCGAAGGATCAGGACCAAACCATGACCCCCCACCCCCACTAGGTGATGAAGCCGATCAAAGGAGCCCAAAGGGATTGATCAAATGTGATGGCAGAGGTTGTATCAAGACTAATGTGATCTATTAGATGGTTTTTATATTGGTTAGAATTAAGATTATTTTTATTTTTCCAGTTAATGAGGACCATTTTCTTGGCAATGCATAGGGCCGTAAAAACAACGTGGGCTGTGTTTATTTCTGCAGTGACCTCATCCAAGTTGCCCAGCAAGCATACTAAAGGGGAGGCTGGAATGTTACATTTCAGACACTTTGATAAGTCTTCACATATCTCACGCCAAAATTTCTGAACTGGTGGACAGAACCAAAGAGCGTGGATGTAATTGTCCGGTGTATTTGCTGTGCAGTGTGAGCAGTTGTTGGAAGGCGTATAGCCCATCTTGAACATCCTATGACCAGTATAGTGCACTCTGTGTAATATTTTGTATTGTATTAATTGCAAACTGGGATTTCTGATCCATTGAAAGGTTTTTAAGCATATCTGAGACCAAAGGTTTGGGTCTAAGTTGACTGATAAATCTGCTTCCCATTTTGCAATAGGAAGGGATATTGATTCATCTATTTTAGAAAGTGTTCTGTATATTTTAGACAATAATTTGGGAGGTTTTAGACTAAAAAATTGTACCACCCTTGGTGGTGTTTGTAATTCAGCTTCACTGGGATTAAATTTCTTTTTTACTATGGATTTAATTTGTTGATATTCCAAAAATCGTTTCTTGTTGATCCCATATTGTATAACTAGTCTGTCAAACGAAATAAAGTCTGTTCCTTCCAATATATGTTCCAAGTATTTAATTCCTTTGCAACTCCAATCTGAAAAGTTTATCATATTATTGTTTTGTAATATGTCCGGGTTGTTCCAGATAGGTGTACGTTTGCATGGGATTAATGATGACTCTGTCATTTTTAGAAACTCCCACCATGCTGTCAGAGAAGAGCTAATATTGATGCTTTTAAAGCATTCATGTCGTTTGATGTTTGAGCTGATAAATGGTAGGTCTGAAATTTCTAGGTTATTACATAGTGCCTGTTCTACATCTATCCAAGGTTCATCTAAGAGGGTGTGTTTAAACCATCTAGAGATGAACTGAAGCCTGTTGGCTAAAAAATAGTGATTAAAGTTAGGCAGATCTAATCCTCCTTTATCCTTGGTCCTTTGTAGTGTTTTTAAGCTGATACGTGGGGGTTTATCTTTCCAAAGGAATTTAGAAATATACGAGTCTAGAGATCTGAACCAATCTTGTGATGGCTTATTTGGGATCATTGAAAATAAATAGTTTATTTTTGGCAAGACCATCATTTTTATAGCGGCGACCCTTCCCATGAGTGATATGGGTAAAGATTTCCATCTAGCCAGGTCGCCTTCTACTGTCTTTAAAAGTGGGATGTGGTTTAATTTAGTTAATTCTGAAAGTTTAGGAGAGACATTAATACCTAAATATTTTATATTTCCACATTGCAGTGGGGAAGGAGAAGAATTATGGAAGGAGCAATTAATCGGAGGAACTGTTGATTTTGACCAGTTAATTGAATAATCTGAGACACTTGAGAAGGAATTTATCAATGCAATTACCCCAGAGATATTGGTTTGTGAGTTTTGGAGAAAAAGTAACACATCATCTGCATAAAGGCTGATTTTATGTTCTATATTCTTACATTTTATGCCCTTAATTGTTGTAGCCTGTCTAATTGCTGCTGCTAATGGCTCAATAAAAATTGCAAACAGTGAAGGGGAGAGTGGGCATCCCTGTCTGGTGCCCCTCAGAAGAGAGAAGCGGGAGGATGTTTGGTCATTTGTTCTGACACAAGCTGTTGGGGAGTTATATAATATTTTTAACCAGTTTATGAAACAGGGTCCAAAACCAAATTTATGTAAAGTTGCAAATAGAAATTTCCAGTTAACTCTGTCAAATGCTTTTTCTGCATCTAAAGAAAATATTATGGTTTCAGTGTTTTTACTGCATGAGTAGTCTATTAAATTAAGTAATCTACATGTATTTGTTGATGAGTGCCTACCTTTTATAAAACCAGTTTGGTCAGGATGAATTAAAAGGGGGGTTATTTTCTCTAATCTCTTTGAGAGAGCTTTGCAGATTATTTTAAGGTCTACATTAATAAGGGATATTGGACAATAGCTTGAAGGAAATACAGGGTCTTTGCCTGGTTTTTGTAAGAGACTGATATTTGCAGAGTTCATATTTGGTGGTAGTCTACCATTTTCTTTGATTTCCTGCAACATCCTGTGAAAAACTGGTGCCAGAATATTCCAGAATTCTGTTGGAAAACCGTCTGGACCTGGAGCCTTATTATTGGGCATACTTATCAGAGCTTCCTGGAGTTCACCTGGCGTCAGTGGCGAATCCAGTGCCATTGCTTGGGTGTCTAATAATTTTGGAAGAGTTATGTTGTCGAGAAATTGATCAATTTCGTTTTTAGATGGGTTTATTTGTGGTGTATATAAAGTTTCATAGAAATCCCTAAAAATTTTGTTTATTTTTTTAGGATCATATATTGTATTCCCAGATAAATCTTTAACAGCACATATAGTTGTTTTTTCTTTATTGATTTTTAACTGGTTAGCAAGAAATTGTCCGGATTTGTTACCGTGTTCATAATTTTGCAGGCGAAGTCTTTGTACTAAGAATTTAGTCTTTTTATTAATAATTTCATTTAATTCTAGTTTTGTCTTGCGTATTTTGTTTAATATTTCTTGATCTTGGTGTGACACATAGGCTTTTTCTAAGGATTTGATGTTTTTCTCTAGTTCCTGAATTTTTTTGTTTTCTTCTTTCTTCTTATGTGATGAGAAAGAGATTATTTTACCTCTCATCACGGCTTTCCCTGCTTCCCAGAGGACAGATGCTGATGTTCCAGGAATGTCATTAAAGCCTAAATATAGAGTCCATTCTTTTTTAAAGTATTTGATAAACTCTTCGTCTTTGAGCAGTGATGTATTAAATCTCCAGTTTTTTCTTGGTGTAGTATTATTCTTGTGCATTAGTGTTAAAGATACAGGAGCATGATAGCTGACAGCTATAGGATGAATCTCAGTGTCTGTAATGTTACTCAGCAGTGAGCTGCTGACCAGAAAATAATCCAGACGAGAGTAGGAGTGATGGACATGTGAGAAGAAAGAATATTCCTTACTGTTGGGGTGAAGGGAGCGCCATGCATCGCAAAGACCAAAGTCGCTCATATACTGTTTGATTATATTTGTGGACTGCCAGTTACGCTGAGTTCCTGCTGTATTGAGCCTATCCATTTCTTCATTTAGTCCCACGTTGAGGTCTCCCCCAAGAACAATTGTGCAGTCTAGGTGTTCGGAGAGTGTACTAAAAAAACCGTGGAAGAATGAGGGATCATCAACATTTGGACCATATATACTTACAATACCTAGCTTTTGGTTAAGTATAGATAGTTTGACGATTAGGAATCTGCCCTCTGGATCTATAACTGTATCGAGTACTGTGAAATTAATATTTTTATGTATTAGAATTGCTACTCCTCTTTGTCTAGAATTATAACAGGCTGAGAACACATTAGGAAACTCAGGTGTTTTAAGTTTATTCAAACCTGTGACAGGCATGTGGGTTTCTTGTAATAAAACAACGTCTGCCTGTAATTTTTTAAGTTGGTTAAGTATTTTTAACCTTTTTTCCCTAGAGCCGGCTCTTTTTAGTGAGCCGAGCCGAAAGAACTGGTTCTCTAAAAAGAGCCGGAAATCCCATCACTAATATGTGCACTGTGCTTCACCAAAGTCTTTATACAGGAAGGTCTCTCCACCAGGCAGAAACTTTAGAATGCCTCAAGGTACTTATGTGGGCAGTCAATGCATCTACATTTGTCACATTTCACCTCTAAAATAAGGGTTTTAAACTCTTCTCTGAAAGACTGTTTGCAGTCTCTCTCCTATATTGTCTTGGGTTTCATTTAATCATGTTCTTCTCAGTTCTGTCCTTTAGCACTATCAAGGGGTTTTTCTCTGCAACAACACATCAAATCAGCTATCAAGGAAACCATTCAATGGAGTCTTAAACTGGCATGGCTCCATGTCAGCATTAGTGAGTCCCAGGGCGTAGATTTGGTTTTGGCATTGGTGGGGACGGATGATTCAACCACTGAACCCTGCCCTGTTTCTTTTTTTTTTTTCCCTTTTTGTCTTTGCTTCTTGATTTAAAAAAAAAAAAGGAGAAATATACTTGCCTACATATGCTATTCTGCATGCTTTTAAACCATTTAAAATTACAGTTCATAGTTTTATATGTGAATTATATAATGTTAAATTACTATTAAACAAATGACTGACTAAGTATTTTAGGCTTTAGTTTATTTCAGCTATATTCCATATAAATCAGGTATCATACAAACATAAAAATAGCTTCAAATACAGTCATGACAATAAAAGAATATGACTTTAAGGACTTAACAACATTAGTTCAGTTATAGTACACCAACATCTCTAACACATTAGCACTAAGGGAACATTGAATAACCTGGTGGTTTTTGTCCATAAAACTACTCATCTAAGATTACCACAAAATATATCTCAGCAAAATTATGCAACATTTTAGGCACAATATTGCCCCTATCAAATCAGTGAGCTGGGATTTTTTATTCTAAACATGAACTACTGTTACAGCAACAGACATGGACTACTGGTGCCCCACACAACAACTCAATGTGGACTATGTGAAGGAGCCAAACACATGCCTTCTCCTCTTGTTAACTGAGATAAACTGCTGGCATATTTGTTTTACATCTATACTGTCCAGTCTCTCCTGGTGGACATGGCATACATCAGGATTGTTTAATCTCATTTGAGTCATTGTTGACCTTAGCCATCTTTTTAGTCTTCTGAGAGCACTGAAGCTTCTTTCAGCCTCAGTACATGCGTTTTATCCTCAGATTAAAATTATTATTGTGTGCTTGATGTGCCTCACCTTTGGCCCTGGCTCTTCCCCTCTGACTGCACTGGGACATATTGCTACCTGATAAAATAACACATGGATTCGTGCCATATAAAAAGTGAGACATGTCAATTCAGATTCTTTGTCAAATATACACTAATGAATCAATTTACATCAGCAGCCTAACAATTGTTATGATAATAAATACTAGTTAATCTATAGCACCAAATCATCAGCCAGTCACCTGTGACCTCGCCTCGTCACCTCTGTCCGAGCTACAACATGGCAGAGCTGCCTCTGTCACCTGATAAATAACAATGAGACATTCCAAATACATGCAGTCACACATGTGCTTCAAATACAGTAATGAACCAACAAGTCATCATCCAATTTCACCTGTGATCTTGTATCACCATTACTCTCTGAGCTTTGTGTTGGTTCTTCTGTCACCTGACAAATAGGACATACATGACAATAAGAATAAAATGTGTAGCTGCTTCAGTGTTTCTGTCAATTTGTGCAGATCTTGACTCATCAGTAATGTTTGTAGGGTGAGTGCATTTTTAAAACAATTTGTGCAAACTGCACTCCAAGGTGGAATATTTGCAAAATCATGACTACCTCATGATATTTTGTCTCAAAAATTAACCCTATGAATATGTCAGTGCCATTAGGAAGAAATTATTGTGTCACCAACATTTTAACGTTAGACATATAATTCTAACAGCCTCTGTAAACTAATATCCGGGCTTGCTCGAGGCTGCCATTTTCTCTGACAGTTTCAATCAAAATTAGAAATGCTACTCTGGGAGACTGAGATAACTAATAGTGCTGCCTGTTGTGCAGTTAGTTTCCGAAATACTTTTTTATATCCAGGTTCTTCCTTTTTGCTGCCATCCTCCTCTCCTCCTTGCAAGTTTATACCTTTCTGTATGTCTGTGTGTGTGTGTGTGTGTGTGTGTGTGTGTGTGTGTGTGTGTGTGTGTGTGTGTGTGTGTGTGTGTGTACAAAAATAACAACGTCACTCAGAGCAACGGGTTTTTCCCTTTTCTACATCTGCATGTTCTGGGAAAGAGCTGAGGTTTCTCTTCTCTACATCTAACTGTTCTCTGAAAACAGGAAGTGGTTTAAAGATTGCCTACCTTCACACTGTACTAAGAATTTGTTCATCATAGATACAGGAAACAGGAAACTTTCACTTTAGTGGTCACAGTTGTGTTGTGTCACACTTGAATAATTTATTTATTCACAGTTTTAAATAAAATGCTCTGTGTAAAAAGTAAAATAGAACAGTAACTTGAGTTAAAATGTTCCTTCTTTCATAATTATATATAAATGTATAATATTTTTTGCAGATTGATTTTGTCCGGGGTTTTTTTTTTGTTGTTGTTGTTGTTGTTTTCATAATGGTTATTTTATTATTATGATAAAATGCAAATAGAATTATCACATTTTATCATAATAAAACCTTTGGTTTCATCAGGTCACCTTTCCTGACAGACCGACGGGGAATTAAACATTTAGCCCTTATAAGTTAAAGCAGCCTTGCTGATTGTTGTTGTTGACCATATCCATCCCTTTATGACCACAGTGTACTCATGTTCCAATGACACACAATCTCACAAAGTTCAAATTTTCTCAAACTGGTTTCTTAAATGCAACATAAACGGTCACCAGATTGTAGTTCAATAGAGTAGCCGACCTTTGGAATGTGGTGGAATGGGCCATTTATCTCATGGGTGTACAACAGCTGTGTGAGGCTATCATGTCAACAATCTCTGAGGAATGTTTCAAGCACTTTGTTGAATTGATGCCATCATAGAATTAAGGCACTTCTGGTGATGAAATGAGGTCCAACCAAGTAGAAACAAGCTATTCTTAATGAAGTTTAGGATTGCTGCCTTTTGCAGAAAAGGAAATCCATCCATGTGCATCCTAAAACTAGTGATCATTTGGTAGCATTAACTTCTTTTCTAAACATATTGCGTAATGTTGCATCAACACAAAGTTACCCCCTCAACAGGGCGGGGTGTTCAGTACCGTCCTACTCACTTTCTGAGGAATTGAAACTGAAGAGCTGAACAAAGCCTATTTCACTTTCTGTCCTCCTCACACATCGTGTACTTCTTTCTTACTTCTCACCATGAAACCTTTTGGAGCTCTAATCCTGGTTTTTGTCCACTTATGAGCTTATGATTCATTTGTCTTGTTCTTTAGATAATCAGATAATCACTGGTCCTTTCAGCTCTTCCATTTTTAAACCAAACTGTAAGAGACATGATCACCTTGAAAAGCACATCTGAACCTCAATTATTCTGTGATGGAAAAAAAAGCATAACTCTTAAAAAATTAGGTGAATATGTAAGATTTTTTTCCATTGACAGTTTGATTTAAAATACACTATAGTCATGTACAGATGCAAAACTAATTTTAAAAATTGCCTTTATAAATAAATATATCAAATTATGGAGCTCACAGTATTTTGCAATAGAAATGGCAGATCCTGAAGGCCCCACAGCCCGCGGTACGTGCAGCACTGCGCTCATTTTGTTCATTTCAATTGCTTGCACCTCGCAATAAGGTTTCGCTTTGCTTTTTGTTGAACTTGAATCTTAACAAAAAAGCTATTTACCTGCATATACTCTATATATCTGCAAGTTATTATTTTATCTAATCTGGGTTCTTGTTGATTTGTTTCTTTATTAATATAAGTCCTGGTCCATTGCCTTTTCTTTTCTTTTTTTTCTTTTTCTGGTGCATTCTCTGAGCTGTGGTACTACAAACTTTATAAGAAGCCTTTTCTCTGAATGAAAAAAAAAGCTTTTCTGGATCTCATTAAGGCATCTGCAGTCTAATGGATCATGCTTTGTATTTGGAGAATCTTCATCCATGTATGACAGCTGTCTTTGTTTCTCTGCAGCATGTGGATTAAAATGCTACGGATGTGCACTCTCTGACCCTCACTCCTGCACTGATGTCGTAACTTGTCCTGCTGGTATGGACCGATGTTTCAGCTTTACTACAAGCGGTAAGTTGTTCTGCAGTGTTTTAAGTGTTTAAAGCTGTAAATCATACATTTTATGAGCATAGCATTAGTTAAACTGAGGTTTTCCCATTATGTGTTACAGGTACCATCACTAAGAGCTGCATAAACAGTGTCTCATGTGTCAGTCCTGTGAGCTGCTGTGAAGGGAACTTGTGCAACAGTGCTATACCAACTGGTCCCAGTGTTGTGCTCCTGCTGGTGTCTTCAGCCATAATCACCATCTTCCTCTGAAGCTCTGGAACAACTACATCTTAATCATGTTTTACTTTGTTCTTAACCAAAAACTACAATCCAGGAATAGTTAACAACTGGTTGATAAGGATGGGCAAAGTTCCCTTTGAGATTTTCAAACTCCATAATGCTTTGGACAAAGATTTTTTATAGTTTACCAGAGTTTTTTAACAATGTAAATCAGAATAAAATCAGAATAATGCTTTGATCGCTGAATTGTTTAATTACTTGTGTTCTGCAATTTGTATCACTAAAAAACAGATTTGTTATCAGCTGTAAATTAAACAAACAAAACAGGACAGAAGAAAATATGAACGTTTCATATTGTATATATATATAATTATATGTGGCTGGTTGATAAGGATGGACAAAGCTCACTTTAAGGTTTTCAAACTCCGTAATGCTTTGGACAAAGTTTGTAGTTTTACCACAGTTTTACTCACAGTTGATTTTAAATCAGTCAATATGTGTCTGAAGTGCAGGCATCCAGCTTTCTCTGAAGGAGGTAGGACTATCATTGTCAAAGTCGAGGTATTTGATAGTCAAGAGAAACCTTCATGAATACAGTACATATACTGAGAATTTACAACAAAGTGCAAACAACTAGTTACAATTAAGAAAAGGAAGGTCAGCTTACACTTTGCCAAAAAACATCTAAAGGAGTCTGCACAGTCTTGGACAGATGAAATCAAAGTGAACTCATACAAGAATGATGAGAAGAGAGAAGTTCAGAGAAGAGAAATGTTTCATAATGTAAAACATAACATCTGTCAAACATGGTGGAGGAAATGCTACCGCATTTATGACTACCAGTGGATCCAGTTCACTAATTTTTATTCATGATGTGATTGCTGATAGAAGCAGCAGGATGAATTCTGAAGTGTGCAGTGCTGCACTCAGATTCAGGCAAGTTCTCTGAATGCTTCATCCAAGTATTAAAAATTATGCCCGTTCGTCCAGTTAATTTTTAAAAGTATTACATGTGGAATATGTGCATCAGACTATAAAGACTTTGCTTCACCCAGGCTTTATACAGGAAGGTCTCTACACCAGGCAGAAACGTTAGAATGTCTCGAGGTACTTATGTGGGCAGTCAATCCATCTACATTTGTCACATTTCACCTCTAAAATAAGGGTTTTAAACTCTTCTCTGAAAGACTGTCTACAGTCTCTCTCCTATATTATCTTGGGTTTCATTTAATCATGTTCTTCTCAGTTTTGTCCTTTAGCACCATGTCAGTGTTAGTAAGTCAGCTTCGCTGATGACGGCAGGCCTTGCAAATCCAGACCCGTCCAAAAATGCCTCTCTACCCCATCAGTTGAATGCTATACTGATGTGCTTTTATGTTATAAATACAATTAATTCTTAAAGTCTGACAATAAAAGTCTTAAACATCCACACTGGCAATAAGTCAGTGCAGTTAAAACTCAAGTTAATTATTCTGCTATTTCAAGTATTAAAAATTATGCTAGTTTGTGCAATTAAGTTAAGCCTCTGAAAAGGCAAGACTTTTTCATTTCGAAACAGTTAATACTGTTTTTGTAAAAAAAAACAAAACAAAACAAAAAACAGTTCCTACTATATGTGTACATGTAGTATACATGTAGTATACATGTACACATACAGTACTTCTTTGGGTGTCACAGAGCTTTTCAAAAAAAAAAAAAAAGAAGAAGAAGAACATATATGTTTAAAGATTGCCTACACTGTAAAAAACATGTAATACTAAAGTATTTTTACTGTGTATTTTACAGTTTTGTATCGTTTTTCTACAATATCATTAAATTTACATAAATAGAATGTGATTTTACATGTCAAATGTAAAATAACATAAAAAATTAATGAGAACAATTAATAATTAAAGGAGTATTTGGAATATAATTTTGCTGAAAATGTCATCTAGCGCTGTTTCAATAATTCAGAGGTAAAAAGTGAAAATATAATTAATTGGGATAAAAACTAAAAAAACATATAAAACATTGCACGGCCACACTGTGTTAATTATATATATATATATAAAAAATAAATGTAGAGGTAGGAATTTCAATTAATATAAATCTCAAAGTATTCACAACATTCCTGAACAGAAATAGGCCTCTGCACCTGGGGTGAGAGGGCACATATGGCTGTGGAAAGCGTGATGGAAGAGAGAGGTTGGTGAAAGATCATCCATGCAGTGCTGCAAGGCAAGTATGTCAAACTCAGCTTCGTAGAATTAACTTGGTATTGCTTGACCACTATGGCTCGAAGTTTACTGAGACGGTAAAAGGCATGGAATCCCAGCTATGAAGGCAAAGCACATCGTCTGTCAGTTATAAGGTGTAGTCAGACCAGCCGCTAGCTTGCTGGCTAGCAGAGTTGTTGTAAACATATGGGCTCAAAATGTGGTCATAAACATTTTGTAAAAAGATTTGTATGTGTAAAAAAGATTTGTGTGTGCGTGAAAAAGATTTGTATGTGTAAAAAGAATTTGTGTGTGCGTAAAAAAGATTTGTGTGTGCGTAAAAAAGATTTGTATGTGTAAAAAAGATTTGTGTGTGCGTAAAAAAGATTTGTATGTGTAAAAAGAATTTGTGTGTAAAAAAGATTTGTATGTGTAAAAAAGATTTGTGTGTGCGTAAAAAAGATTTATGTGTGGACTTAGCCCAAAAAACCCTGCAAGTTACAAGTACGAATTTTGACCCTATTTTTCTTCCTTTCATCTGATTGGTCAATGTCATGTCAATCACAAATGTAACAATCCAATCAGAGAACAGATGGGTTTGGCTGTCGGAGGGGCGCTTTTTTTGAACTGCAGGTCTTTGAAGGGAATAAATGCCCTTTTACATGCCAACCTAGCGTTTTCCTTCATCACCACGAAGGAAAACAGTCTGTGGTCGTCCGAGTTTGGTGATTTTTGTGTCACAGGTCTACGTGTTTAATATAGGGACTTCCACAGCCTTTTCAACAGCGCTGCGGACCGCGGGGTGGGGGCGGGCAGTGTTTTGGAAATGGCAGTCTTCATTACAAAGCTTTCTTCGTTATGAATTAGCATACATGTTTTTATTGAACATTTGAAGAACCAGCAAAAAAAACAGAAACTCTTGTAGAGGACATAAAGTCAGAGATAGAAAAGACAAGGAGCAGGTGCATCTAGTACAGGTAGAGCTGCTGCAAAAACCCACAGAGCCCAGCAGCCAGCGCAACAAATTCTGGATCCTTTGCTTTTAGTTAGCAGTTAGCATTAGCAGCACATCCTGTCCGATGTGAAAGGACTTTTATGCTGTGCACTGTGACTCACAGCAATGGTCCCGGGTCAGCCCTGACTTTGTGTTAAACTAATCCTAAAGTAATAATGGTATTTCTAACCACTGATATAGCACAACTTTATCCTTTCAACAGCTGCTGAAAGTTAGGGGACCTAGCTGCTATCAGATATTTATATAGAGATCCTCCAGCTTCAAACTGTATTACCCTTCAAGGACCTGCAGTTCAAAAAAGCGCCCCTCCGACAGCCAAACCCATCTGTTCTCTGATTGGATTGTTACATTTGTGATTGACATGACATTGACCAATCAGATGAAAGGAAGAAAAATAGGGTCAAAATTCGTACTTGTAACTTGCAGGGGTTTTTTTGGGCTAAGTCCACACACAAATCTTTTTTACGCACACACAAATCTTTTTTACACATACAAATCTTTTTTACACACACACAAATTCTTTTTACACATACAAATCTTTTTTACGCACACACAAATCTTTTTTACACATACAAATCTTTTTTACACACACACAAATTCTTTTTACACATACAAATCTTTTTTACGCACACACAAATCTTTTTTACACATACAAATCTTTTTAAACATACAAATCTTTTTAAACATACAAATCTTTTTTACGCACACACAAATCTTTTTTACACATACAAATCTTTTTTACGCACACACAAATTCTTTTTACACATACAAATCTTTTTTACGCACACACAAATCTTTTTTACACATACAAATCTTTTTTACAAGTACAAAATATTTATGACCACATTTTGAGCCCATATAAACACAGCAGTTGCAACGCGGATAGTTTCTACACCGCTAATACCCGTTAGGGGGCCTGCGACGACAGCGGCCACTGATGCATTTGTCTTAATGTGAAATTAAGTATACAACTTAAGACCGAAGTGCAGGCATCCAGCTTTCTCTGAATATGTGCACTGTGCTTCACCAAAGTCTTTAAACAGGAAGGTCTCTCCACCAGGCAGAAACGTTAGAATGCCTCGAGGTACTTATGTGGGCAGTCAATGCATCTACATTTGTCACATTTCACCTCTAAAATAAGGGTTTTAAACTCTTGCAGATTTCTCTGAAAGACTGTCTACAGTCTCTCTGTCTTGGGTTTCATTTAATCATGTTCTTCTCAGTTCTCTCCTTGAGCGCACTCAGGGGGTTTTTCTCTCAAAAACACATCAAATCAGCTATCAGGGAAACCATTCAATGGAGTCTTAAATTGGCATGGCTCCATGTCAGTGTTAGTAAGTCAGCTTCGCTGATGAGGGCAGGCCTTGCAAATCCAGACCTGTCCAAAAATGCCTCTCTACCCCATCAGTTGAATGCTATACTGATGTGCTTTTATGTTATAAATACAATTAATTCTTAAAGTCTGACAATAAAAGTCTTAAACATCCACGCTGGCAATAAGTCAGTGCAGTTAAAACTCAAGTTAATTATTCTGCTATTTCAAGTATTGAAAATTATGCTAGTTTGTGCAATTAAGTTAAGCCTCTGAAAAGGCAAGACTTTTTCATTTCAAAACAGTTAATACTGTTTTTGTAAAAAAAACAAAACAAAAAAAAACAGTTCCTACTATATGTGTACATGTAGTATACATGTACACATACAGTACTTCTTTGGGTGTCACAGAGCTTTTCAAAAAAAAAAAGTAAAGAAGTAAACACCGGCTCATTTTCAATCCTGCATCTGGCACACACTTTTTTTCTTTCTTAATTTTATTTTTTTTTTTGCATCTGTCTTTTAATCACATATCTTGGTGATTAATACACAAACAGAAACAGTGATGGGAATAACAGCGTTATAAGCAACGGCGTTACTTTTTTCAGTAACTAGTAATCTAACTAATTACTATTTCTATTGTTACAACGCCGTTACTATGGACGCGTAGAGCTGCCACCCAGGCAAAAGAAAAGTGGAGTTATATCACGTTATAACATGAAAAGTTTATTGTTCTAACAATATACTATCATGTTTGTACAATATACTTTTCATGTTTGAACAACATAAAATCACGTTATTATAATATACATAATTATGACGTTGTACAATATAATATTTATATTGTTATAACGTTATAATTATCAGTTTCATACAATATAATACTTATGAAAAAAAAATTGTTATAACGTGACATCTGAACCACGATTCTTCTGTGATGGAGGAAAAAAAAGAATAACTCTTAAAAAATGGTTGACTTTGTAACTTTTAACAATTTGATTTAAAATAAACTATAGTCATGTACAGATCCAAAACTACAAAAGAAATTGACTTTGAGTTACCTTACTGATCCAAACTTTAGTATCAATAAGGAAAATAAAAATAATTAAATACAAATAAAAACCTGGTTGCTTTAGCGCATCTACAGACTGCCAATGATGCCTTGCATTTAGAGATTCTTAAACCACGAGTGACAGTATTTCAGATTTTTTTTTTCTGTACAGCATGTGGATTAAGATGCTATTCGTGTATAGCTTCTGATCCTCACTCTAGACCACAACATGTTCCTTCCCCCTTAACCGATGCTACACCTCGTATGTGAGCAGTAAGTTATTTCTAAACATCAGTAGTGTTTAAAGCTGTAAATCAGACGTGTTCTGAGCTGACATATTGCTAAATGATTGGAACTAGGCATTAATGTTGTTGCTCAAACTAACGTTTTCCCATTATGTCTTACAGGCACCATCACTAAGGGCTGCCAATACAGTGCCTCATGTATCAAGCCTTTTAGCTGCTGTGAAGGGAACTTGTGCAACAGTGCTATACCAACTGGTTCCAGTGTCGTGCTCCTGCTGGTGTCTTCAGCCATAATCACCGTCTTCCTCTGAAGCTCTGAAACAACTACATCTTAATCATGTTTTACTTTGTTCTTAACTAAAAATTACAACCCAGGAATATTAAGCCATTTTTTAAATAATGTATGGATATGAATTCAATAAAACCACAATAATGTATCAACTACTGAATTGTTTAATTCCCAGGATTTTGCAATTCACATCACTACAGCAGAAAGATTTTTTTGTGAGCTCTAACAAAAAGACAAACAAAACAGGACAGAAAAATAGACGTTATTGCGAGCAGATCAATCATTTATCTTTTTAGCTGTCAGATAAAGACTTATTTAATTACTTTTTACAGTTATTTCCACAAGTGCAGAAATCACTTTTCCCACCCATTTGATGTGCTCACTCTGTGACTGAGATGACTCTTTCATAAGAGACGCATCAGGCATATACAGTGTTTGCAACTGTGAAAAACAGGTCTTTAAACATGAATAACCTGAAAAAGTCAACATTGATGCAAAAGTCAGGTAGGTGAATTTCACCTAGTCTGATCGCAGGTAAATACACATAAGTCATTCATGACAATACATACAGTACTTCTCTAGATGTCACACGAAAAACAAACATATACCATATGCATAAATAAAATTAAATATTTGTTCTTTGGCAGTCTACCTTCTAATTGTGCCAAGCACTCAACCACAGGAGGGGAGGGGGGGGGCAACAACAACAAAATATTTTTACACAGAAAACTTTCCCTTTAACATTCACATCTCTGTTGTTTCACGTTGCGGATTTCACCATTACACCTAAAACATCAAACAGTATGTGATCGCCAAATCCACTTATTGTGTTTTAAGTGAATGTCCTTTTAAAAACCTTCATAGATACATATATTTTACATTTTGCGATCTAACCTATTTAACATAGGTTAGATTCTCACACAATCTCACACAAGCTTTCCTGGTTTCACAACAAAGATGACAAAGTAAGGTTACTAAAAAGAAGTACGAAATTATGTATGCGCCCATTTACTTATTCATTTGAAGAAATGCTGCTGTGTACTGTGTCAGTAAAAACCACTCTATGTAAAATTTTAACATTTCTTGTGGTAGGATCAAGAATGCAAGAAAAAAAAAAAACATAAACACGGCCAATTTATAGAATTTATCATTTGTAAGTTGCTGTAATTCCAAGACAAATTCATATATAATAACACTGCTGTTTTTATTATTTTCAAGCAAGGCATTCAAATTACTTGGTGTGCTTTACTCTCATGCTGGCAATCACTATGAAAGAGCAGACAAACATTTAAACTCTTCATGCGCTTTGCAATGTCACTGCTTTGAAACATTGCATCAAAAACATCAATGTGTATAGAAATGTGTTTTATCCCTCTGGTTCTCTTTGCTAAGGTTGGCATACCATAGATTAGCTAATAAGGCAAATGAAGCCACAAGGCAGACATAGATGGCACACTAATATATGGCATCTTTGAGAATAATAACTGTTTTACAAGGTAAATCAGTTATAATAATAGAGTACTGTGCAAAAGTCTTGAGCCACCCCTCATTTCTCTTTATTTTAAAGTTATGACTAGGAAATAGGACAGCAATTTATTGAAATTTGCAAACATACAGAGAAAAACCAACAAATAAGGCAAAAACAGAGTTTGTACAATTCTACTAGGTTTGAAAGTCAGTATTTGGTACGACCACCTTTATTCTTTAACACCGCCTGAACTCTCTTAGGTAAGCTTGTATGTCATTTCTTTAAGTAGTCTGCTGATCCCCAATACTACTGGCTAAAATATATCCCCAAACCCTTTCATTCATCACTCTGTCAGATTGCCACTGATTTTCAGTCCAATTCTTTTGTAATTAGGCACACCTCAGCCTTTTCTCCCCATTTCTCTTGCTTAAGAATGGCTTCTTGACAGCCACCCTTTTACTGAGACCATTTCTGATAAGGCCTCAGTGAACAGTAGATGAAATGAAGCACAAATTTCTTAAGGACACAACTTAAGAAACAGAGATTGTTCATCCGCTGCCGACAGCTATTGATGTCTGTAATTTCTTTTGTCTGATTGTCCAGTTTCCCTTAATGTTTTTAAGGACACACTGCACACCATGTACCAAGTTTTCTCTTGTAACCTTGGTGGTGCAAAAATACAATTTTATGCCTGTCAAACTGTGTAAACCTTGGATTTTTGTTGATTCGGCTAAAAAAAAAAAAAAAAAAAAAAAAGGAAATATTTATATGTTTTTGAGACCGGCTGGTAGCAAAACAGTCCCTAAGATACAATTTAAAATTGGTTCCTTACAAAGTTGTCTGTGATAAACACAACAGTAGTTCATCCCTTGTGTTAGGTGTCTTCCTTTAAGCTCTAGTTATTCATAGGTCAGTGTTAAGTGGCTTCGCAAACAATAAACACTCATCTAAAAATAGTCAGCTACATGACTTGGGCTGAAAACAAGTAAAAGCTAAAATCCATAGAAAAAAAAATCTGAAAGACCTTCAGACAAGCCTGGACAACTATGGCCCAAAAAACACTTAAAAATTGCAAGAAAGTTTGGCTCCTTCGAATTAAAATAAGACAATGAGAAGCGGCACAAGACTTTTGCACAGTAATGTATAACAAATATATTACTGTGGATCAATAATAAATATCTTTTAAATGTACCCTGAGCAGTTAAGTTGACTTGTGCAGACTTTTTTTTTATTAAAAAGCATAAAGCAGTAGATTTTGGCACTAAAATAATATAATGGCACTATAGGTTATGGGACTTACTGACATAAAAGTATTTGCAGCTTATTGTTAACCCCTTTACTCATCCCCAGAATCATGCATATTTAAAAACATCCAACAGTATCCACAAATAAAAATTAATAAATATAAAGAGCAATTAATCAAAAGACTAAAATGTAGATGTCAGTGCAATGCAAATTAATGCATGTTAGCTTAAAAAGTTAAAAACACAGACTTAAGTATGGCTAGAGTGCATTTTTTTATTGCCCAACCCTGTCACCCCCAAAAAGACCCCCTAAATGGTACAGTTACTTCTATTAATAAGCTAATGGAAATAATATATACCCAAAACCACCGCCATGCTTGCTGTAGAGCTTTGGGCATTGAGGAAAAAAAAAACGCAGTATTAGATGGCCACTAAGGCTAAGAATGGTGATGATACAATCACAGATCGGATCTTCTATTGGCTGTGAAAGGCACACAAGGATGAGGATTAGCTTAAGGATGCAAAATGAGAATTAGAAGGTAATTCTAATTCTTTGGGCGGAGGGTTTTAATCTGCAGGCAGAAGTCCTGACAAAGAGCAGGATGGAAGAGACATGAGGTTAATCTTCATTAAAATGTCACTCTACTCTCAACTCAAGCTTCTGGTGGTGCCTCCCTGCTTTTACTTGGCATGTGTGCTCAAACGAATGTGTGCGGGTGCGTGCGTGTGTGTGTCAGTCCGGTTTTCAATTCTTTAATGCCTTCAAAGAACCCTTGTAAAGAAAGCGATCTCATCCAGGTCCACAGGGTAATCAGTGAGGTACATGGGACCTTTATCATAATGTTCCCCCTTGTAGCTTTTCCATCTTCCTGCAGGCAAGTAGATATCCCTCTCTTGCTTTCCTGGCTCCAACACTGGCGCCACCATGAGGTCATCCCCAATCAGGAACTGGGAGTCGATCTTATAGGCAGCCTCATCATCATTGGCAATCCACCAGAGGGGCCTTATGATTGGGTCTCCTGTATCAAGAACCACGTGTGCCAATTCAAGAACTTTTGGTGCCACCAGAGTTTCATGGAGCCCTGTGAACTTCTGTGCTATCTTTACCACCTGCAGATGTACAAAGACATCGAGTTAGCATGGAGCAGATGCCACCTAACAGCAGAGTAATAAAACCATCCGCACGTCCTGCTTCAATTTATGCATCAAAGCACATAGAAAAAGAACTGACTTATTGTTTTTGACTTGTGATCAGTACTTGTATATTTTCTAGGAGAAATATTTGTTAATGAAAATGGCATTTTATTTATTCTTGTTTTTTCTTTTTAAGAAAAATCTGATTTTCTTTAGCGCTTTACAGTGTACGGAGGTCAGAAGAAGGTACATTCACTAAGCCTGAGAGACATAAGAAAATGTTTAAAGCTTCTAAACCTTGTGTACAGGGTAAGTTGACTTGGATGAGTATTTTTATATTAAAATCAACTAGGAGCCCACGTGGTCTTATAGCTGGACAGTCAGAGGGCATGATCTGGAAAGCTTTTTAGAAATTAATCTTTCTGAAACCATGTTTAGATCTCTAAAGTGCAAAACTGCTGTTAGAAGTATAAATCTTATCTGGGCATTCTTCTCTGTCATCCTGAGAGAGAGATTTTTGGTGTCCAGTAGGAGGACTTGAAAAAAACAACTACTAACTGTTTTTGCTGCTGTATTGTTATTTGTTTTAACTTTTTTTTAAAAATTTCTATCATGGTACACTACATGCTACATGTATTACAACACCACCCACTCTATGCAAGATCTTACCACATGGAGTGATCATAAGAAAAGTAAAGAGACCACATTAAAGCACTTCATTATGCTGGATGGCCTAAAACAAATAGGTCAGGACTCACAGTGTTCCCACAGTGTGGTCAAGTATGTCATGGACTGAAAAGACTGGTACCTAGAAAATGTGTCAAGGAAGAGGCAGAAAAGAAAAGCTGACTGAAGTAGATGAAAGGCACCTCAAGATTTTAAGTGCTATAGACAAAATGCAGACCACTGCTGATTTTCAGGCAGCGATAAATGCTTCTAGATCAGAGTATGAGGTTTCCAGAATGACCATAAACTGACGACTGAACAAATACAGCTTAAAAGGAAGGAATTACTGAGCGCTGCAAACAGAAGCGTTTCAGATTTGCCAACAAGCACAAACACTGAACTAAAGATGACTGGAAGAAGGTACTCATACAGTTGTAAACATAAGAGTCCAAGTTTAAACTCTTTACTTCCGCAGAAGAGCTGTATAATTTCTAGTTTTAAACATTTTTTTTGACAAATTTCTAAAATATTCTTGTTTTCTTTTTTATAACAGGTAAACAGATTTCATTTAACTGGTATGCATCCCCTTAAATTCCCCATAACTGGTCTGTGTAGACCAGGGGTGTCCAAACTCTGGCCCGCGGGCCAACTGCGGCCTGCGATCCATTTTTAATTGGCCCACAAGTAATTTTATAAATAGAATAGAATATGGCCCGCACTTCAACTTTTGCTTGAGTGTATTGCACTTCTTAGTTCTAACACCAGGGGGAGCTACTGTTGATCAAGGCAGTTGCTCCACCAAAAAGGACAATCACAGAAGAAATTTACCCCAAGTTACTAAACATGGCAGAACCAAAGAAGCGAAAGGTAGAAAGTGAATGCAGAAATATTCAGACATGGTGAGAGAGTGAATATTTCTTCATAGAATTCAAGGGGAAGTGTGTCTGTTTGATCTGCACTGAAACTGTGGCAGTTATGAAAGAGTATAATGTACGACGTCATTATGAAACCAAACATCAGGCCTATGCATCCTACACTGGTGCTGAGCGAGAGCAGAAATTAAAGCAAAGGGTAGCTCTCCTGCAGGGTCAGCAACAGTATTTTTTTCGTGCACTCCTGTTATTAAGTCCAGTTCAGTCTGTTAATGTTGATAACGGTTTCAAACGAACGTTAATAGATGTGTTGCTAAGCCTAATAACTTAAATAACAAACTTGAAATGTACCCGTCCCATTTTCCCCTTTATTGTTTTTTCTCTGTACTGTAAATCTTCTGTCTAAGAAGAAATCTGAGGCTGCTGTTCTGAGAATGAGCTACCAAAGCTTTTTCTGAATAAATCAATAAAGATCCACTTATGGAAAGCTGTGATGAAGGCAGTTTTGTCTTTAATTATATTAAACAATATAACATATTTGACCACTTTTAAGTGATTTTTCTAACTTTAATACACTAAAGTTAAGGTTATATACCTAATTTCTAGTAAGTGGCCCAGCCCCTCCTATATTTTTATGTATGTGGCCCTCAGTGAAAAAAGTTTGGACACCCCTGGTGTAGACCTTTATGGTTTAAACTTTGGCGCCCTCCTGTGGTAGTTTTCAAACACACCAAAAAGAATTTGAAGCAACAATTATTCTGTCATTTCTCTACAAGCAAACAAACAGGCGCTTCACGGTAATGTAAAGGTTAAGTTTAAGCGTCGAATTCATTATTTAATCTGTAATTAGTATTTTGCACTATAGTACTGATAGAGCAAGAAAGATCATTTTTACACCAACTGTAAAATGTGCTGCAAAATTGTTACAAACCCTATTACAAATGTTGCAAAAGTGTGTATGTGTGATGTACACACACACACAATTTAGTAAATTTAAATCCAGGAAAAGCTAAGAGGCTACACACTGTAAAATACTTTTCCACATCTAAAATTCATCGCTTGCTTTATTTGGCTTACCTCATTGTCATAAGCCCATGGAGGTATGGAGAACTGCATAGCGGGCATAAAGGCAGACAGCTCCAACCATCTGATGTACAGTTCTCTGTCTGGCAGACTATTTAACCCACCTTAAACACAGATGAAAGACTGTCAGATAAAACCAGATCAGAGAAAATCTGTTTTTTTAACAGAGCTAACGCTCTTAAAATGCATGCCATACCTGCAGTATGGTTCGGGTAGGCATTTCCTCCTATCATATCAGGTAAGACAAACTGGTAACCCAAAATGCCTATAGTCAGAACAGTAGGGATGATGGACTTGAGGCCGAGCTCGTAACCCCACACCGAGTCCCTGTCAATGATCCTGAAGAAGCAGGAGATGTTCTGACTCTGGTAACCGACCCTTAGCTCAGCATGCTCCATAAATGGTATAGCCATCTCTGTATAGCGGCGGGTGAAGGTGGAAGGGTTTGACAGTGGGCCCAGGGTACTAAACTGACGGGGCAGGTAGCTCGTTTCTCCTGCATCAAACTTGAAAGAGGTCACCCCATAGCGACTTTTGAGCATGTGCAAGTTTGAGGAATACCATTCACGAGCGTCTGGGTTTGTGAAGTCCAAGATTCCTCCAATCCCGTTCCACCAGCGAACCAGAGCGGGCAGTTCACCGCCTGGCTCACGGACAAATAGCTCTTTCTCCACAGCTGCACCAAAATTTATGGAGTCATAGTTGATAAAAGGGTGCGTCCAGAGTGTAACTTGAAAGCCGCCCTCTCTTAGTTTGTCAAACATGCCGCTTGCATTGGGGAACTTCTGCGGGTCAAAGTCAAACTCTCCGTAATCTGCTGTGTAGCGGTCATCCAGCTCCAGATGGGAGCAGTTGAAGCCATGCCTAGTGATGTCAGCGGCATAGCGCAGCAGCTTCTCCTGAGTTACAGCGGTCTTGTAGATAGCCCATGTGGACCACACTGGTTTTTTGAACAAATCAGCAGATGGGACTTTGATAGGCTTTGTGAAATACCGGCGCACCTGAGAAAAGAACATGAATGATTAGGGGAAAAAAAGAAAAGAAAAGAACATGAAGTAAGTGATTCGAGATGTTTTTAAATGTGTGGTTGTCTTTCATTCAAGCCTGCACAGGCTTTGTGCTTGATTAAACAAGTGTAAGGAAATGTGCCTACTGGCATCCTTACAATAACCAGATAAATTAGCTTAGGGGTTGCTTGGTCCCTTACAGCTTGAGAATTTCAGCTTTCCGTGTCAAGAAATAACCAACTACATAAGCCAATTTTTAGACTTTTTCTAAAGATTTTACAAACACACTATAAGATTATAATATTGATATCCTCATTAAGAAAGCATTTACAATTGGGGAAATCATTATTAATTCATAAGTTTGCTCTCTTAGAAAGAAAAAACCTGAAAAAAAAAATCACTGCATAAAAGTTATAAATTGATTTGCAGGTTACCGAGTGAAATAAGTACTTGATACCCAAGCAAAATATGACTTAGTATTTGGAGGAGAAACCCTCCAAAGCACTGTCATGTCATCATTCACCAGGTTTGCACACATCTCAGGAGGGATTTTGGCCCACTCATCTTTACAGAAACACTCTAAATACTTTAGGTTTGTTGGCCTTCACTTGGCAACTCGAAGCTTCAGCTCCCTCCACAAATTTTTTAATAGAATTAAAGTCTAAGACTGGCCACGCCGAATCTTGACGTTTTGTACTTCTTTCGCCACACTATCTTTATCTTGATGCTATGTTGGAAGACCCATCCACAACCCATACGAAGTATGCTGGCTGAGGGAAGTAGGTTCTCATCCAAGATTTTACAGTACATGGCCCTATCCATTGGCCCCTCAATGTGATGGAGTTGTCCTATATTCTCAGAAGAAAAACAGTCCCATAGCATAATCTTTCCACCTCCATGCTTCACGTAGGGAATGCTACTCTTTGGGTCATACCCAGTATCTCTCTTCCTCCAAACCCAGACATGTAAAGTTGATGCCAGAGAGCTTGATTTTAGTTTCATCTGACCACTGTGCATTCGCCCAGGCCTTCTCTCAATCATTTAGATGTTCACTTACAAAACTTGTACAAAACCTGTACATTTGCGTTCTTGACCAGGTGACCTTGCGGGCACTTCAAGATTTCAGTCCATTATAGCATAGTGTGTTGCCAGTGGTGACAGATCACAGCTTTGAGGTGATCCATCACCTCTCTTATGATGGTCCTCGCCCATGAGGCAAAATCTCCATGCTGAGGACATTGATGGTCATTTTATACTTTTTCCAATTGCACCAACAGTGGTAAACTTCTCCCCAAGCTTCCTACTGTAACTTATTCCAGCCTTTTGTAGGTCAACAATCTTTGAAAGCCTTTGAGAACTCTTTGGTCTCGCCCATGGTGGTGGACAGGTTGGAAGAGAAGAAATTGATTCTGTGGACAGGTGTGCTTTATACACATAGTGAGTTGAGATCAGGAGTATCTGTAACTGTGACTTCAGGCTGGGTTGTAGGAGATCAAATACCTTTTTCACTCAATGACAAGCAAATCAATTTAATCTGTAAATTTGATGTAATGTGTTTTTTTCTGGGGTTTTGATTGATATTCTGTCTCTCTCCATTAAAATTTAACTACAATAAAAATTAGAGGATTTCCATTTCTTCGGAAGTGAACAGACACTTAAATTCAACAGTAAATCAAAGAGTCATTTCCCCAACCTAAGTATATTTTCTGGAATGTTAAAGATTAAACCTGCTCTGCAGGGGAACAAAGAATTAATGGCAGTAGTATTAAATTAAAAATGCATATGCAGGATGGGACAAGTGTTTCTGGTCCAGTCATCTGTTGTACATCTGAGTATATATCCACTACACTTTAAATTGGCAGCTTTTAACATTATTAAATATTTGTCAAATATCCAGCATAATTACACTCACCATGTACTTGTGAATAGAGGTGACATCTGACCCCACACAGACTCTATAACTGAGTTCAGGAAAGGTCTGCTGTCTTTCTAGTGGTCTGAAGGGAGAGTCCTGGTACCGGGCCTGGAACCTCAGTGTCCTGTTCTTCTCTGACCAGCCCAAATGAAACGGTACTGAGTCATTAATCTTAATGGCAGTTGCATTTGATGACAGCCAGTACCGCTCTAGAATTCCTCCAAAAGCATTTCGATTGGAGTAGACGTCACTTGTGATGAAAGGTCGTGGTTCCTCTTCTCCCTGAAATCTGATAGGCCAGTACTGTGTTGCCGTCTCTGCCCCTCCATACCAATGAGAGTCATTATAGGCCATGACATGCTCTACCAAGTGCTTATTCTGCAGCTCCTCCCAGCGAACCCGATAACAGATCACCGTGTCCTTTGGACGAACTGTTTGGATAAAAAAGTTGAGCTTGCCAGAATCCGACTGAGTGCAGCTCAGAATAGCTCCCTCCTTTGAGCAAGAGTCCAGATCCAGAGTGCCAGACCTAAGATTAGGTGTTTAAAAGAAAGAAAACAAAGGGGCCAGTTAAACACAGTTGATATTATTTGTGTTTTAAAACAAATTAGTAGTAGTGCAACAACAAAGAAAATGTTGTAAGTTCTATTCCATTGTTCTAGTTGTCTGTGGAGTGATTGTTCTATAGCTATTTCTGTCGTTATGAACTCTGCTGGCAAAGGACACATCTATTACAGTCTTCCCTAAGGGTGTAATCATGTGTCTGTCTCGTCTGATTTTTCATCATCCATCCAAACACTGCAGACAGGCAGACTTAAAGCAGATACAAAGGAGAACAACTCTGTCAAGACCAAAAGAAGTTACAAAGGCAAAGAGTCCACGATTTGCTGGGACTTAGTTTCACAAGAGAAGTGTTTGTGGAGTGTCTTGATTTGGATTGCACAGACATTCCTTTGGTCCTTATCTCAGCTGTAAGATAAAATTATAACTAGTCATATTTATTACCCTTATAAGTAGCAGAGTTATTTTAGTTTTGTATTTTCTAATTCTAATTTCTAATTTTGTAATTCATCTTTTATTGTTTAAAAATGTTTAGCTTTAGTTTTTATTAGTTTCAGCATTAGTTTTAGTCTTTTAAATAGTGATGAATGGAGGGTATATGCAAAAGGCACAAATTTTAAAAAAATCAGTAAAGGCGTAATAACAAATTTTAGCAAATTAAAATGCCAAAACTTATTTTAACTTTTAGTTAGTTTTCCAAGTTCATAAAATCAGTTTAATTACAGTTTTTTTTAAAGTGTAGTATTTATTTTCTATTTTATTTAACAAGGTCAGTTTTAGGTTTTGCTTTAGTTTTAGTTCATTAAAATAACCATGACTAGTAGGCAATCAGGCAATTCAAATAATTAAATTATTAATCAAAATGTATCTTGTTAAAGGAAACAAAAACGCAGATGATTCTCTGTACAGTTTCCTAAGCATTAAAAGCATAGACAACAAGTCCAAAAAAGACCAAAATCAGCAAATTACCAATTATTAATTTAAAAATAATCAATAATATGAACCCACCTGAATGTCATAGTGAAGACAACAGCCCCAGCTTGGTTGTGAATAATAAAACCATCCTTGTTCAGGTCTAACAACGCTGTCTTGAACAACTGGGTTTTACGAAGCGACACTGAGTAATAGCACCAGGCGACCACAGCAGCTAGCACCAGCACACAGCCCAACATACTTGCCATCACCAGTGGCCGACCTTCATGAGAAAGTTTCTTCTTAAGTGGAGAGCCTCCGGCTCCCCCAGCCATCTGCTGCTCCCCAGGAGCCACCGGCACAATTTGATACATGCTGAAGGCGTGCGGGTTGGAAGAAGAGTGGCAGGAATGGACAGCTGTACTTAACTTGCTGTCAGAGCTTTTGAAACAGAAATATAAATCTGTGCACTGGCAGCTGTGGGAGTGAAGGGAAAACTGATGTCTACCTGCCAATCTTTAGGAATGTCTCCATTTCTGAAAAAGGGCTGATATATCTGCTCCTGTGAGACAGACAGACATATGTTAGTTTAAACCACAACAAGTGTAAAAGAAACCCAAAAAAACAATAGAAATAAAACACCATTAATATCATCATCACATCAAATAATGAACGGAAGCTAAATCAAGTTAAAGTGCTAAAAGAATAACAAGTAAATGAGTGCAGGACATAAATATTGACCAGTCTACCGTAGACTTCATCACACTGGCTATCTATCTATCTATCTATCTATCTATCTAATTATCACTGCTGATGTTAGCTTAAAAGCGCTGTAGACAGGAAAAAAACAAAAATGTCTTAGTGATGCATTAAAAATATTACTTCATGCTGCAAAGGCATAATTTTCACACCAATCAAACCGTCTTAGTGACCTGATTTTGCCTCATGGATGGGGGCAATATCATTATGGAAGAACTCACTGCAATCAGGATTTAAATTTAGATGCAATAACACTTCCCTCACAGAGACAAGTACACAAAAAACATGCCATCAAAATAATACCTCCCAAAGAACAACAACATTTAGAAATATGTGCAATAAAGAATTCAAAAGCACAATAGCTGTCTTTCAGGGTTTTAGAAATCACATCTGCATGCAGTCACAACCAATCAGCAGCATAGTTACAGGCTAAAGATGACAATTTTGAGCATAAGGGGTTACTGTTTTACCTTGAATTGTCTGTCACTGAACACTGTTTTTGTGTAGCATTACTGTATTGGCCCTGTACTGTCTGTACACTTGCTTTTATTATTATAGCATAGTTCAGCAGCATCCAGCAGAGAGAGAGCGAGGGAGAGCACTGGGCTTTTAATCTGGTAAATGGCAGGTATCCAGGCTCTGCACAGGCACTCATGGTGAGAGAGCCAGCAAAACTGTAAAAACAGGCTGTGATCAGAGGAAGCGCAGACACCAAGTCAGCAGGATTCAATTACATTTACCTCAGGTAAGAGCACCTTCGGGATGAGTAAATAATAGCCCTCAAACAACTGTAGTGCAGCAAGCCCACAGTTTTCAGATTGATAAGAATGCAGTCATCACCAGCAGAACCATACTTAACTTCCCCACAGGTAAACATTATCCTTCAGCTCCACATCCTTCTTTTATTGTGATGCTATTTAATGCCAGTATCGCAAGGAGGAACCGAAATCTTGCAAAAATCTTGCAGACACAGGGAAACATTTTCCTCCATATGCCAGTCGACTAGTCACGATTAAGTCGACTATCAAAATAATCGTTTGTGGCAGCCCTAGTTAAGATCCTGTTCCTCATTTGTATGTAATTACTGACAAAACTGTACCATTGCTCAAATGTAGAATTAAGTTGAGAAAGCTCAACTTGGGATCCATTATAAATCAATTTATTCTATTAAGGGGACTTAACAATGAAGGCAGACCAGTCTTAAAATGTTATAGATAATCAGTGCTTTTTAAGAAACCTAGCAATTAGTCTCCAAACTGTGGGCTGAAATCATATTAATCTTTAATGGCTATCGGAATGAAATGTATAACATTTTAAATTAGGTCACAGGGCCCGGTGCAGTACAACAGGCTCCATGTTGCAGGTTATGCAGGGGTTTCTAAAAACATGCACATTAACTACACAGTGACTACGAACTGTTCAAGGCAAATACCTAAATTACAACAAACACTAAAAACGTCATCTGACTTTCTGAAAGGATCCCAGTGGACACAGACGCCGTCCAACGACGTGTATTTTTACGTTATCTATCCACGCCCGTGTCAAGCTGGCGTGTACCAACTAATCAAACACTTCCGATATCTGATCGATCCCCAACAAACACTCACTCGACTCGGCCGTTGACGCCGAGTCGGGATATTGCCGTAACAGTAACTCGCCCTACCAGTATTCACGAACTGGTTTAGAAGACCGTGCTCACAATTAAAAGCTATACTCGCCATGACAGTAACACGCAAAAAAAACGTTGTGTCACATACAAAACATTTTAACTGCTCTTAATAAAGCTGCGACCACAAAAAAAAACATTCACCTTACCTCCACATCTGACCACCCTCTGGGGTCAACGTCTGTGCGCGCGGAAGCCTGCGGTGCAGCGACAGAGGCGTTAGTCCCACCCAAACGGAGCGAATGCGAAGCTGGTTTGTCCATCGATCTGTCATTCGTGTACAAGTTAGCGCGGAAGGATTCTGGGAAATGTAGTGTGAGAACAATATCGTCACAGCCAAAAAAACAGCTTCAAATTTGTTTATTGCTGGCTGCGAACAATGTGAAACGCACAAGAGAAAGGCAAAATGAAGGGATTATTTTGACTATCGTTAACGTTACTTTTAAATTATTATATTTTCCTTACCAAATCGTTGGTGCAAGCGTTGTCCGTGGAAACAATTCAAATCTCAAACGTTTCATTCAACTTGTAGTGAATGTGTGTGAGGATTGGGGGGTGTTATTGTTATTATTAGTATTTTGTGTTTTTATTTTTTTTACGATGGTTGTTCGTAACCACAGATTACCGTCTTCGACCCTGTGACAACAACAACTGGAGTACACTGCCTCACTTCCCGAACAGACCACAGAGGTGAGATAATCGAGAGCGAACAATAATGTTATTGTGGCTGTAAGAGGTTTTCTACCGCTGGGTGACAGCAACAAGCTATGAATAGCAGGGAGCTGAACGACACGACCATGGCGAAGTAGTCGACTCTTGTCTTATTTTTATATCCGTGAGTTCTTTGATGTTCTAAATGTTTTTAAGTTTACTATGAACTGAGAACTAGAGATGTAGACATATATTTTATTTAATCCCACACTGGCGAAATTCTGTCGTTACAGCAGCGCAAGGGACAGGGAAAAAAAGAAAAATAGAAAAACATAAATGAGAAAAATTGTCTACAAAAAAGCTAAAATATTATATTTGGTAAAATAAACCAAAATTTTCCTTTTTTTATATGTACATGAAGTGCAGTTGGAATAATAATATTATTGTATAGCCTGCCTGCTGTACCACCAGTGTGGAAATCTACTAGATTACTATTTGACTAGTAGGCTAGCTAAAGTAAAACATTTATAAAGAAGTAGCAGAGGTAAAAGTCTGATTTATTTAAATGTTGACCTGTCTCTGAAATCCAAACGATTAGGAGACACAGAGTAACAGACACGAAGGAATGGTTGCTTTAAGGGAGAAGGCAAAGATAAAACTCCAAACAATCCTAGACTTTATTTCCAGGCAGAGGTCATAGACAGTAAACTCTAAGCAAGACCAAATTTTATACACAAAATAGGGGGAAAAAGGCAGTTGAAACTGACACCATGAAGAAAAAAAACAACAGAAATCTCAAACCATTTCTATGTAACAACAATTTTGTAAGAGAATTGTGAAATTTAAGTATTGTGAAATTTAAGTATTCAGTCATTGATTCCTTATTTCCTGCATATTCCCTGGAGAAAATCAAATGATATTAATAATAAAGAATAGAGAAGGTACTAGGCAGAGGCTTAAAAATATATGCATCTCCTGTGAGTCATCTGCACTGGCAAGACAATTTACCATCTAGGGATGTAGTTTAGCACAGCAGGGCAAGGTCAGACAAGACGGCACTTGAATTTTTCTATTTAAGAAAGAAAATGCAGCTCCCCTACACCCAGTCAGAAGGATCCAGCCCAGTGTATGACCTTCAAAACAGCCCACAGAATGAAAATGGAGCTTGTCTATTAAGTGGTTAGAAGTCAAGTGACTTTAAAGGTGACTCTTAATGTAATGTACAGCTTAGTAAGGCTGTGGTTAACCTGAAGCAATTTGAATTAAAATTATTTATTTTGCAAGTTATTCTTTGTTTAATGGATATTTCTTTTCACAGTCATGTGAATAGAAAAGAATTGTAGGCATTCCTTTGGAAAAGCGAAGTGCATGTTACTGCTTCCTTAGGAATTAAGAGGTTAAGTAGCACTTGATTAATTGAGCAGCAGGAAGTGGGAGCACCTCTAAGGAAGCAGAATGTTTAGCAGTTTGGAGCATTCCGATACGTGTTAACACAATGCTTCAACCTTCATAGGATTGGACACCGAAGCAAGAGAAACTCAGAGAAACTACAAAGAGCTCAAGGGCTAAATGTCAGACTGTAGCATGTAAAATGTTAGAGTTCATGGCAGCACAATTAGAAGAAGACTGAACAAGGTGACTTCTGTAGAAGGGTTGCCAGGTGAAAGCCCCATCTCTAAAAAGAATATGGGAGCAGACAGCATGTCCAAAGACAGATAACACCAAAATGGAGATGTTTGGCCATAATGCACAGCGCCATGTTTAATGAAAACCAAAACACGGCATATCAGCACAAGCACCTCGTACCAGCTACCAAGAATGGCGAAGGAGGGGTGATGATGTATGGCTGTTTCGCCCTGGGCACCTTACAGTCATTTAGTCAAGTATGAACTCCTCTGTACAGGGAGTGCAGAATTATTAGGCAAGTTGTATTTTTGAGGAATAATTTTATTATTGAACAACAACCATGTTCTCAATGAACCCAAAAAACTCATTAATATCAAAGCTGAATGTTTTTGGAAGTAGTTTTTAGTTTGTTTTTAGTTTTAGCTATTTTAGGGGGATATCTGTGTGTGCAGGTGACTATTACTGTGCATAATTATTAGGCAACTTAACAAAAAACAAATATATACCCATTTCAATTATTTATTTTTACCAGTGAAACCAATATAACATCTCCACATTCACAAATATACATTTCTGACATTCAAAAATAAAACAAAAACAAATCAGCGACCAATATAGCCACCTTTCTTTGCAAGGACACTCAAAAGCCTGCCATCCATGGATTCTGTCAGTGTTTTGATCTGTTCACCATCAACATTGCGTGCAGCAGCAACCACAGCCTCCCAGACACTGTTCAGAGAGGTGTACTGTTTTCCCTCCTTGTAAATCTCACATTTGATGATGGACCACAGGTTCTCAATGGGGTTCAGATCAGGTGAACAAGGAGGCCATGTCATTAGTTTTTCTTCTTTTATACCCTTTCTTGCCAGCCACGCTGTGGAGTACTTGGACGCGTGTGATGGAGCATTGTCCTGCATGAAAATCATGTTTTTCTTGAAGGATGCAGACTTCTTCCTGTACCACTGCTTGAAGAAGGTGTCTTCCAGAAACTGGCAGTAGGACTGGGAGTTGAGCTTGACTCCATCCTCAACCCGAAAAGGCCCCACAAGCTCATCTTTGATGATACCAGCCCAAACCAGTACTCCACCTCCACCTTGCTGGCGTCTGAGTCGGACTGGAGCTCTCTGCCCTTTACCAATCCAGCCACGGGCCCATCCATCTGGCCCATCAAGACTCACTCTCATTTCATCAGTCCATAAAACCTTAGAAAAATCAGTCTTGAGATATTTCTTGGCCCAGTCTTGACGTTTCAGCTTGTGTGTCTTGTTCAGTGGTGGTCGTCTTTCAGCCTTTCTTACCTTGGCCATGTCTCTGAGTATTGCACACCTTGTGCTTTTGGGCACTCCAGTGATGTTGCAGCTCTGAAATATGGCCAAACTGGTGGCAAGTGGCATCTTGGCAGCTGCACGCTTGACTTTTCTCAGTTCGTGGGCAGTTATTTTGCGCCTTGGTTTTTCCACACGCTTCTTGCGACCCTGTTGACTATTTTGAATGAAACGCTTGATTGTTCGATGATCACGCTTCAGAAGCTTTGCAATTTTGAGACTGCTGCATCCCTCTGCAAGATATCTCACTATTTTTGACTTTTCTGAGCCTGTCAAGTCCTTCTTTTGACCCATTTTGCCAAAGGAAAGGACGTTGCCTAATAATTATGCACACCTGATATAGGGTGTTGATGTCATTAGACCACACCCCTTCTCATTACAGAGATGCACATCACCTAATATGCTTAATTGGTAGTAGGCTTTCGAGCCTATACAGCTTGGAGTAAGACAACATGCATGAAGAGGATGATGTGGACAAAATACTCATTTGCCTAATAATTCTGCACTCCCTGTATACCAAAGTATTCTAGAGTCAAATGTGAGGCCATCTGTCCGATAGCTAAAGCTTGCCCAAAACTGGGTCATGCAAAAGGACAATGACCCCAAGCACAGCAGCAAATCTCCAACAGAAGGGCTGAAAAAGAATCAAAGTTTTCATTTTTTGTGCTTTATTTTTTTAAAAGCTAGGACAAGACATGGACTCCAAATTGGTACCTTACCACAGTTCCACTTAATTGTGTGTGGTGATCGTGCTCAGCTCCGTTCAGTCTAGGATCCAGCATTTATAACAGAGGGACAAAAAAAGATATAGACTATTGCAAGGTGTTGCAATGGCATGCAAAGTCCAGACTGAAATGCTGTGGCAGGACCTTAAAAGAGCTAACAAATGCCCACAAACCTCAATGAAAGCACTGTTGTAAAGAAGCGTGGGACAAAAATTCCTCCACAATGATTTGAGAGCCAGAAAAAGTCATACAGAAAACAAATACTTCAAGTTATTGTTGAGGTGGTTCTACAAGCTATTGACTCATGGGGTATACTTAGTTTCCCACAGGACTGGATAGTTTCACGTGAAATCTTTCTTTTTCATATGACTGTATGTGTGATGATGCTGATATTCTTTGTCTTACTATGCTAAATCTCTTTGGCTTTGATTGTTAGTCAGGGTTTTAGTGAAGCTTGAAGGTGCTTTTCACAGTTTTATTTTAAACTGATTAATCTAATGAATAATAGGCCAGGCGATCAACAATGAAAATTATTTTAATTTCTCATATTATTAAGTACATATTCATCAATTTATTTTTATTTTAAAGAAATAGCCAGAATGGTACAAACACTATGCCAAATCACGGTTAAAGGGAAACAGCAGAAAACGTGATAGGAGTAATAGTATGACAGCAGCAGTAATTGTAAAAGTACCATTTCAATAAGAGCAACAGATGAAATGGTGATGACAGGGACAATGATATTTGGCAGCTGTGTTTCAGAAGCTTTCACTGGAGCCAAAGTGACTCATTCTGCTGCAGGAAAACTCAGCTGCAGAGGGAAGATGCCGTTGATGCTGGTGTCCCTGCTCTGCTGTGTCACTGCAGCCAGGGCCTGTCTGCAGTGCGACCGCAGAATCCGAATGATGCACGAGGACTTCATCTTGTCTGCTCCCACTCTGCAAGACCAGCTCGACTTGCAAAGTATTTGTGACCAAGCCTATGTGACCTACATAGAGACCAGTCAGGAACGAAAGGGGGTCATTGGTGAGATCAAGAAACTGTTATATCGTAGTTCTTCTCTTCCGATAATGTCAGGCCAAAAAAAGTTTATTTTTTACAATTTGGAAACTTTACTGTTGTAGCTTTTGGACAAAAATATAAGTGTAAGGCAGTTAAAATGATCAAAATAAACCAAATAGCACTGTTTTTTTTTTTTTTTGCTCAGATCCCACTACTCTATACAGAGCCAAAACTGAATACCAGAGTGAATTTGATCGCTTCTTGAAAACCAAGCTCACTGGTGAGAAACAAAAAAACAATCTAATCATTCTTATTCTTTCCACACAGAAATAAACAGTAGCTGTAAATGCACATAAACACTCCAAGTAGAAGGCCATTATTACTTTTCATTATATCATCACTGAAAGTATTAACATGTTAAAATGTCTTTTAAGGATCTATAACATTTGAAGCTGTTCAGATCATGGAGAAAGGCAGGAAGATTTTAGAGAAACATCTGGATGCTTTCGTCCCCAGTGGTAATTTGCATAACAGTCGGGGTTCTGCAAAGTATGAGGCAATAAACTTTTTGTAAGTCATCGCTGTGAAAAACATGCATTAGTTTCAGATCATTTATTATCTTTTTTTTCTTTCCCTCAGAATTATGCCCCAACATATGTGGTAAGTACTGAGACTGTGACAAATGATCTTTTAAGAGTGACTCATACAGATTGTTCCAGTGACAGTGGACCGTAAAACTTTGATCGAGAGACGTGAGACAACTGTAAAATGCTTTTTGCTGTCATTTGACAAACCAATGACTTTTCATTTATTTATTTATTTTGGTGTTTGATTTGCATACTTTCCAGAAAAATGTGTGGTCTCATAGGGATCAGTACCAGGACCAATTTAATGTTCAGTATATGTAGGCTAGAAAGGTTAGCACTATCGCCTGAAAGTCCCGTGTTTTAGTCCATCAGGGAGTTTGGGACTTTCTGTGTGGAGTTAACGTGTTCTTCCTGTGCTTTTGGAAGTTCCCTCTGGGACTCCGCCTTCCCGCTACAGTCCAAAGACATGCATGTTAGATTAACTGGTGATTCTTCATTGACTGTAGGTGTAAATGTGAGCATGAATGGTTGTTCATCTTTGTGTTAGCCCAACTCTCGCTCAATGACAGCTGGGATAGACTCCAGAAGACTACAAAAAAAAATTACAAAAGCGAATATCAGCAGACTTCGTAGAATCAAACTCATGCAAATCATTTATTGGTCATTTTGAGATCATCTGACCTGCTCCCACAGTCTGGGGACTAATCCTATAGCATACAATTATTATTGTTTATTAATGGCACTGAAAAGTAAGTAAGGTGTGTGTGTGTGGGGGGGGGGGGGGTTAATAACTACCAGTGAACAGCCTGCTCACTATTTCCATCTCACTCTGGGGGGGTGTTAGGTCTCTAGTTATGTCCCCCCCACTTTCCATTACAATAAAGTATTTTGAACTGATTTAAAACACTTAATGGAAAGTGTTTCTAAGTGTTTTCATTTCTGTTTTCCTACTGGCTTTATTTTTATTTTTATCAGGTTTCCCTGCCTTTTTTTCCCCTGATGTTAAACTTCAGTCTTCCACCCTTTAAACTTTTCAAATATCCTTTTTCTATTTTGTACTTGTTGTTATCTGCTGTTTTAGATCATCCATACTGTAGTTTGATTTAACTGTCTTGCCTATGTGTCTATTCTGGAATGTGTATTATGTGTTCGTTGTAAAGCAGTTTCTAAAACCCCTTTTACATAAGTGCAATATATATTAACTGTATTATGCATGATTTTTTTTCTCTGTGGTGCTATACATCATTTTATATCCATGTAGTATTTATTTTAGAGGGTGTGTGTGCATGTTTGTGTGTCATTATCAGGGCTTCTAATTAGAAGAGTAATGGATTGCGTCTCTTGCCGCTACAAAGTATACATCTGTCCCTCTCCGACTGGCCAACAGGACTGTGGTGGTATATTTTAATTTATTTGTTCTCGTGTTAATGCATGAGTGGATTAGGAGGAGTCATTCCTATGTGTTGGGACTGCACCGTTCTTTAGAGTGCATAGATATATGATGTCACGAGTGTATAAATGCGTGCTTACGCGAGTGACTGCTGCTGCCTGTCCATGTGAGACACTAATGAAAAAGATTATTCAAGTAATCCTGATTCAGACAAATGGAGGATCCCACTTTCTCCCTCCTCTCAACCTTTGTCCAGAGTATCCGGTGCAGGCTGAGGAAGGAGGCCAGGCTTTGTTGAACTGTTTTCTTCCGTGGCACCGTCTTCTATTGGGTAGACCAGAGTACCACTACTCCTGGGTGCCAGGAGCATCCGAGACTGATAAGGTCTCATTGCCATCACTGATGACAAATGAAGGCACAAACATTAAGAGACCTAAATACTTCAATATAGATACATTTTGAAGTATCTGCATTCATCTGTAGTCTCTGTATTAGGTTTCTTTCCATATTTAGCTCCACAGTATCATACATATTTACTGTCTGACGGTTTTACACCCCTAACTTGAAACTATTCCTTCCTAATTTGTAAACACAGATGAATGAAAGTGACTTCAGTGTCTTGGTAGTGACAGAAGACTCATCTATTGTCTTGAATCAACTGCGTTTGGATGAAGAAGGAACATACCGCTGCTCCCTGCAAGCCCAAAATGGGACCATCTTCTATCAAGCCACTTTCCCACTCACTGGTACACATCTATTTTATTCTGCTTTTCCAGTTTAGGGGCTCGCCAGGTGCTGGAGCCTACCCCAGCAGTTAGATTTGCTGTATTAAATAGAACTGACCATTAACTACATCCTGAGTTGCTAAACTTGAATTAATATACATCTAGTTCTAATAATTTACACAGAATGTTGTTGGCTGTTGTCTCTTACCTCAGTAAATGTCACAGATTTTAGTATTCTGGTCTGAGGGCTGCTAAAAATAAATTTAAAGGTCATTTAAGACACAACAAATAAAGAAGTAAATTATAAAAGAAACAACTTTACTGCATGTTCAGAAAAGTGCTAAAACTATCTGTATTTTGGGGGTTTTTTTAATTACACTTGTTGTTTCTGTAATACTCTTCTCTTTAATCTTGGGACTTCCTCGTATTTTTTTTTTTTACTGCATTCTTGTTTCTTTTTTTTCTTTATGGACTTCCACAGAATTGCGAAACGCTTTCATTCTTATACCACAGCAGTTTTTTGTGAAAATTCAGGTACAGTTTGGTACAGTAATGTAGTGTTATTTGTCAATACACTTGAATTAACTGCAGATGCCATTTTTAATACTATAATACATTAGTGTAATGACACTTAGCAATGTAAATGTTTAAGTACACAAAAAGAACAAAGTAAGAAAATGTAAAATTGCAAAGTGATAGTTGCTACATAAATTAACAGACAAAAGCAGGCAAATCCAGCCGCCTTTACTGTAATTTCAAGGGAAATTTCTTCTTCTCCTCCTTCTTCACAGTCATATCGTCGCCTCACCAGACTCACTGGCCTTTAGTCACTCTGCCCTCCCTGCCTCATGGAGACAGCTACTCACCTTTTCAGCCTACGGAGGCCTTGCTTGTGCCACTCATCGCTGTGGTTACGGCTTTGACTCTGACAGCGAGCGTAGGACTCGCAGTTGTCCTGAGGTGAGACACAGCAAGTGGGTGGGGAGAAAGAGGGGACAAGAGGTTTGCAGGAAGGGTGGAGGTGAAAAAGGTAGCACAGAACAGTCAGAGCACGACAAACTGAATAATGCAAGACAAAGGGACTGGCCGTGCTCGAGTGCAGTTTGAGGACTGAATTATAATTTGTTAAGCGATCCCATGTGCAATATCAGTCTACGTAAATAAGGTCATTGTTTACATTTGAAGTGAATTACGCCGATAAGTTGTTTTCTCTGAAAGTGTCGTCACTTCTTCCAGGAAGTGATGACGGCACCTTAGCAGCAGGTGTTAACTTAGATTTCCACCTCAAGTTCTGTGTGGTAATGGGTAATTCTGTCTTCACAATCTAAAAACAAAAAAGCAATTAAAAAAGAAACTAAATCGCTTCGTGTGTAATCCTTTCTTGTAGAGTGATGATGAATCAGCAAAGAACAGCAACAGAACTGAGGAGAAGGAGGAAGGAGGAAAACGGGACAGAAAACATGATGTGATAACTGAACTCAGTACAGTAAAAACACACTTTAATAACAGGAAGGTTTTTCTTCACTTCAGGTTTGGCGTTTTGTTTTGCAGTGAAATAAATTTCCCAGCAGAAAGTGCCATGTCATTTCTAGAAATCACGTGGAAGTGAGAATACATTTTGGCGACATGCAAATGAGGCAAAACATGACATGGGTGTCAGGTTTGAAAGACGTGAAAAAGGAATCAAGCGAAGTGATGTCAGCCAAGAAACAAGTTTGCAGAGTAACAAAACCAGACTATACAACACAGCTGAACTCAGAAATGCAGAAATTCCCCAGAAACCCCTCGACATTAAGCAACAGCTCACTGGAAGACAGTTATCTTTCTCTCGTTCCCCCTGAATGAAGCGATGTTGTTATCACGTGGGCGTTTATGAGAGGAATCAGGGATGAGGTAAATCTCCCGGATTGCAGTGTTTTTCAGAGATTACTAACCACAGCCATCCAATTAATCCTGGATAATCCCTTTGTGAGGAAGGAGGGGGCTAAAGCCAGGAGCAGACGTTTTCATCAAAGATTCAACTAATGTTTAGTTACTCATCTGTTCATTCAGAAGTACACAATAAGGTCAAAAGCCCCTTTTTTTTTAGCATTTGCATTATTACTCATGTTTTAGTCATTCTGTTTTCTGCCACACTTGATGATATCAGCTGCTTTGGTTTCAAATATAGTCTGTTTACTCTTCACACAGGCTCTGTCATGATCTCAACGCCAGTGCTCGACGTCCGTCACATATCATTTAGCTGCTTCTGGCTGCCTTCTTGTCTTGTTGTGCGCATACGAAGGGATGTTGGTGTGAAACCAAATTTCCTGTGAAAAGGCGCTAAGGAATCATCAACAACAGCAGCAAATTCACACCTGTCTTTTGCCATTGTGTCACATGAGATCATGACTGGTAACAAAGAAAAGTAAGTGAAAGGTTTAAAAATGAAAGCAATCAGTTGATATTGTATGAGTCACTGCCAATTGGAAGTCACCGGTGAATCGTTGCTCAGGTTTTCAGGGTAATTCCTGATGGGCGTATTTTAATCACTGAAAGCTGGCTTGGGTTATGAGCAAAGGCAAATGAAACAAAGGTCGCAACAGTGTGAGGGGGTGTGTGCACGGAGGCTGAAAAAGAGAGAGGCTGTGGTCTGTCTGGATAGTGACAGGATGTATGTGTGGTGCTGTTTCCTGTCTGGCTCACTGACATGGGGGCGAAAGCTGAAAAAAAATCTTTAAGACACCCTCACACAGAGATAGTCGCGTCACAATCTTACAACTACGTGGGTTTATATGTGTGTGTGTTTTTAACCTAATATGCAGTCTGAGGCTACTGTAAATGCATGCTCAGCGACTTCACTGACAGCCATGATGAAGTGTGCAGTTTGAGTGTTTGTGTGCGCATACTGCTGTGGACTGAAATTGCAGCCTCAGCAGGGAGAGGGAATGACAAAGTGTGAGCACTGCTGGAGGAGCAGCAGGCAGCCACAGGGGAGGGCGAAGAGGGAAGTGGGAACAAGAAGAAAGTGGAGTCAGAGGTTTGAGTGGGAGACATCTGTGGGAAGGCAGACTGATTTTTAATGTGGGTTATGAGGAAACAAGGACAAAGACGTCAGATTACACCTCGTGATAAAAACCGTCCCACACTACACATAGAATATACTTTCACATCAGTGACCTATAGTGGTGGAATGACCTCAAGATTGTTGTCTTCACTGCCATAACAACTTTTATTGAAAAATAATTTAATAAAAGCATCAGAAAATACTCCTAAAACTTGGCTTTAGTGCTTGGGTGCTTATCAGTAGTTAAATATTCACAACTAAATATGTAAAATCCTATGAGTAATTACTAGCTATTGTTTGTTATGAGGTTAATGTGTTTGAATGGTGTGATCAGATCTGACCAAAAGTGGCAAACACATTCACTTCTCATCATATTGACGTGTAGATATTAACAGATCTTGAGCCCACAATTACGCTCATGTACTTCAGACTGCTGAGATAATGACAAATACAGAACACAAAATCCAGAGTTCATTTAGGTCCCCCCCAACACACAACGTGGAGGAGGCTTTGAAGTCAACAAAAAGTCACCAACATGGTAACTTAACTGTAACCATTCACCATGAATACCATCAGTCTGCTGCTCAGTCCCCCAAACAAAGAGTTTGTACTGTGTGACATTTGAAATTTAACGTTAAAAGGAAAATAAATTGTTTTATATTTCAAATTGAGAGGTGGCACTTTTTTTCTATAGTAGTCTGAAAGGTTTCTGCTAAGACTTCCATCTAATTTGTGACTTCTCTTGTTGATCACAATGCTTTTAAGTTACTGTAAGTCTGACAATATGTCATTTTTTTAAAGATACAGTACTGTGCAAAAGTCATGAATTATCTCTCATCTCTTCATGATTTGTTAGAAAAATTGGGAATGGGTTATTGAAACGTGCAAACATAAATCAAAAAAATGGGCTGTTTTTTATGTAGTGGCTTTCTAGTCTCACTCATCCATTCACACACACACATTCATACAGCATTTTATATATACCTAAGCGCTTTCTAACATTCACACACTCACACTCATACTTCATCATGTGGACTGGAGGAGTCTGAGATCAATCCCCCGACCTTCCAGTTGGTGGAGAACCCGCTCTAACCCCCAGGACACAAGAAGGACAATTCTGGCTTAAAAATGGTAAAATCCATATCCTCTTTCTTATAAGTTTCTGTTATTTATTTATGGAAAGCAAATAATAAATCTTCAAAAAAAGCCACCCACATAATTTTCCAGCTCATGCATCAAAGATACACTTCATGACATACTGTAGTTGCTGTCTGCTATGCTTGACATGAACCTGTTACCAATACTCTGGAACCTGAAAAATATTGTTTAATAAATTGTTGACCCCAAAATAAGCTGTGCCAAAAATTGGTCCACCCCAAGGATTGGGTCCCTAGACACAAATGGAGTAATATGGTGTACGCTCTTAAGTGCCAGAAGGCTTGCCATGATTTATACATCAGGGAAACCAAACAATGTCTGGCGAAGCGGATGGCACAACACAGAAGAGCTAACTCGTCAGGCCAGGACTCTGCAGTCTATTTACACCTACAGGCCAGTGGACACTCTTTCAATGATGAGGATGTACACATCCTGGAGTGCATAATTGTTGTTCTTTAAAATATGCTGAGGTTAAATAAATTGCTTTAACAATGAGATGTATCAACAAATCCCCCCCCCCCCCCCCAAAAAAAAAAAAACAAAAGGGGTAGATTTAAAATGTATTCTTATATTTGACCTGCAGTGTGATTTTGAAGAGTTTGGTACAAGAGAAAAATTTTGGTGGATTTTTCAACGGCTGGGTTGACGCAGGTTCTCTTGTAATTTCTTTGAGTAGTGTTCAGGAATACTTATCCGGGCTTCTTGAAGACTGTTTTCTCCACCATGTTTTACACATGGCAGATATTTGCTCACGTACCTCGCTCCACCGTACATATTGACGACAATTTGAACCAAAGATTTAAAATCTGGAATAGACTTGCTGCTACTCATTTTCTATCTCAAGTTCTCATGTACACCTCAAGAGTGGCTTTTTGACAGCCACCCTTCACTGAGATCGTTTCTGGGGATGTTTTTAGTGAACAGTAGATGGATTAGCTCAACAGATGCACCACTCAGGTCCTGTATCAGGTCTTTGCTGGATTAATTTCCCCTATTTCTTAAGGACTCAAGCACCTTGTTGGTGCAAAAAATCCTGTTTTATGTCTGTCAAAGTATTATCTTGAGCATTTTTCATAGATTTGATTGAAGAAATTGTAGCAAATTATGTGCTTTTACAATTGTTGGTACCAAAGTGCCTAAAGGCAAGACCTAAAGTTGTTGTTTTTTTTTGCTGAGTTTCCTGTTATGTGTAGACACAATACGGGTCTACATATCCTTTGAGTCAGGTGCCTTTTGTGCTTGAATGATTCATAGGTGAATGTCAAGCCGTTCAGGTATAAGGACAGAAAAAAGAAGTGAAAAAAGCAGCCAATGTTCAAAGAAAAACTTTGAAAGGCCTTCAGAAAGTCTGCCGAACCAGCCCACTACACCGCTTTAAAGCATTATTACATTATTACAAGAATTTGTTATTACATTGCTTCAAGAAATTCTAACTCCCTGGGAGCAAAGCAGTTTTATAAAATGAGGGCAGACTTGAAACTTGTGGATAGTCCTGTATTTTCTGAGTAAAAGTTTCTCGTAACTGAAGTGCATCATGTCTTTTCCTTTGTGTCATTCCATCCACTGCCATTCAGCTATTAAAAATTTAGCGCTGTGCTATTTTGTGATGAATATGGTTAGTGCTTATTCAGAGTTAATCCCACATGTTTCTCATTGCACACCACAGACGCAGCTAAAATAAATGCAGTTTGAGGAAACTACCTGACCTTTTAAAATGCAGTTGCGAATTTCTCATAAACATTTACTTCTTGTATCATACTTGAAATAAAACACACTGCGTGGACATCAGAAGTGGACAGGTCTGTGTTTAATAACCTACTTTTCACAATGCCCTTTGCAAAGAAAAGAAATTCATGCACTGTAATCCATAACTACCACACGCCTGAATCATAATTAAATAATAAAATGTCTGTGCTTTTCGTGTCTGCAGTGCAGCAGAGATTTTAGTTTTGCTTTTTTAAATACTCCACAGAGCAGCTTTAAATTTGCCAGCAGAATAAAAACATTGTCAGTGCTGACATTTTATGTTTGCAGCATAGACCTACAACAGAAAAACACGGTGGTGCGGGATTAAGCTACGCCGAAAAAAAACACTCAGCCTTCAGTCTTTCCGCTGAAGGCAGGCGTTTCGACCGGGTAGGGAGGGTTTTAGCTCTCAGTATAACGTCATTCGACATAAAAACACGGGATAACCCCAAACTCCGACCACGTGCGCGGTAGGAAAATGAGGCTTGACGTCAGTGTCCATATGAGGAGTGCCGGCCAGACCAAATATGGTCGTTCCGCCTCTGACGTTGTTCCTACTGTGGAAAATAGGCGGGGTGGCGCCGACCCCGCCTACCGCGCAGCCGTTATCAATGAACAAGTGAAACTATGAACCTAGAGCCGATTGTAACCGGCCTGCAGGAGAGTTCAACAAGAACTCACAATATTAAGTCTTTTACTTTGAAATTTTTGTTTGCATCTAAAATTGATAAAACTTATATATTATATTTTTAGGGACTTTCTTTTTACCTGTCTAAACTGACTATTTTGTACAATTTATTATTTTTAACTTAACTTTCAACTACTTTTCAACCATGAATCCAATCAACGAACCTTTGGAAATAACTGGCAACGAGTTGGTTCACATACTTAGGACCCCCCGGGAACAGTACACCTCTGCAGGGTGCGTGGTGCTGGACTGCAGACCGTTTCTCGACTTTTCCTTGGCGCACATCTGCGACTCCCGAAACGTGAACTGGAACGCCATGCTGCGTCGTAGATCCAAGAGTTCAGTGGTGGCTCTGGAGTGGCTCATTCCGGACAAGGCGCTCAGGGCCCGGCTCCAGAGTGGGGAGTTCTCCCCAGTGGTGGTGGTGGATGAGAGAAGCAACTCCATGGCCGAGTTGAAGGCGGAGAGCGTGGCCCAGATGCTGCTCACCGCCCTGCAAAACGAAGTTCACACGCAGATCTGCTTTCTGCAAGGTAAAAAGCATCAGACGGTTTAAATCCATTTAAAAGCATATATTTTTATTTTTAAATAGTTTAATAAAATTGTTGTTGACGTGTTTTTTAATGAATTACTAACTCGTTAACGATCATCCATGCAATCATGATCGATTTGATCGAAAAGTGTTTCGATACTACCAAAACGATAAAGGAACCTTTTAAAAAATATCTAAATAAAGTTCATGTTTATAACAGCATTGTTGTTATTTGGCACAGATCATACATTTAAAGAGGACGTATTGAAAGCTTACTGCTAACCTCATACTAATGTGACCTCTGTTTAGGTGGATTTGGGGCATTTTCTGAGGCCTATCCGGAGCTTTGCTACACTTCAACCATCAATCACTGCGCAGTGGAGCCAGAGCCAAAAGTGACAGGCCGGAGGACACCCGCGTATGATCAGGTAAGCAAAAATTTATTTTACAATATGTAAAAACAGAATATTACAATTAAAACGTTTTTGATTGTTTGTTTTGCTTTTTGTGTGATGAAAAGCCACAAACAAGACCAGACGAAACAGTTTACTGATTGTTTTTGTTGTCACATTGCAGGATGGTCCCGTGGAGCTGCTACCTTTCTTGTTTTTGGGCAGTGCCATCCACTCATCCCGCAGAGAGACTCTGGCTGCAGCCGGCATCACAGCTGTGCTCAACGTGTCCTCCACCTGTCCCAACTTCTATGAAGGGGAGTTTCAGTACCTGCGACTCACTGTGGAGGACACACTGGCTGCAGACATCAGAGCCTGCTTTTCTGCCGCAATTGCATTCATTGGTGAGTATTTCCAAACTGTGTTTGTATGTAACCTCTGAAATGAGAGTCCAGTCCAGTGTTTGCTCACAGAAATGTCAGTCCAAACTCCAGCAAAGATAGAAGGCCCACTTAGAAAATTAAATCCATGTTAAATAAGCCTCCCCTTTGTATTTTTTAATAAAAACCTATAAAATTTTAAGCACCTTAAACTCCATAATCCATTTTCAGTCCTACACTTGGGGACCAACAATGTAATCATTAATGATCTGGTTACAAAACAACTGGATTATGGAGCTTAAGCTTGATGAAAGAGTTTATTAACACCTGATAGTTTTTATGAGCTTGTTTTGACCAGCTTTCCTTCTACAGTTGAGTTCAGGGGAAGGTGGAATTTGATTTAAAGGAACTTCCATTATAGCAGTGACTAGTGACTGAACGCTCATTTCCGGGGTGACAGCTCGTTTAGCCCAACTTTCTGTGCTGTCTGTTCGTAAAACATTACCGCCGATGTGACATGAAGCACGGTATGCTGATTGCTCTTCCTGTTTTTGTCTCTTTCTCTTCCGTTTCCACATATAGACTCGGTGAAGCAGAGCGGTGGAAGGGTGCTGGTGCACTGTCAGGCAGGTATATCCCGCTCAGCCACCATCTGTCTGGCCTACCTCATGCACACTCAACGTGTCCGGCTGGACGAGGCGTTCGACTTCGTCAAGCAGCGGCGTCACGTCATCTCGCCAAACCTGGCTTTCATGGGACAGCTGCTGCAGTTTGAGACTGATGTTCTGTGTCAGGGATAAAGGCACAAATCCATCTGTGAAATTTAACTGACTCTCCTGCCTCTTGGCATATTGCGTTGGACTCGCTGCACTACCAGGACTCAAACCACATGCATAAATGTGTTGTTGGCACTGTTGAAAAGTTCACTTTGTACATTCAGAGGAAAGCTAAATGTGTTGCTGGCATCACATGGTTGCAGTCATATTTTAAAAATGCTATATTTTAGCAATGTAAACCACAGTGTCATGGAAACATTATGAAAAACTGTGATTCTGAGCCAGCTAGCTGGAACAGCTATGAGGTAATTTCCCTGACGTCATACTTGAGTGGAGTTGTGCCTGCCTGTTTGGTTTGTGTGTGTGTGTGTGTGTGTGTGTGTTATTTTGTGTGACTTTTGTACCTGATTGATTGGAAGGGCTGACTTATTGTTGATATGTCTTTTGTAAGGAAACACTGTGTTATCTTCTTATAGCAATAGTTCATTAGTCTCACGTTTAGAAAGTTAGAAATGCACCTATCACAGCTGGTATCATTCTATATCCTGAGACAGATTGGTACACTCAAACTGGAAAAAGTTGTTTTTGTTTTTTTTTATTGTGTAAATATGTTTTGTTATTTATTTCAGTATTTCTTATGACAGTGTTACTGACATCAATAACTCTTACTGCACTTTATACCTTTGGCTTCCTGCTGTTTTTCCACTGAAATAAAACATGCTGGAACATATGAAAACCGTGTGAGCGGAAAAAACTGTTTTACACACTACTGTCCACCACATCTCACTACTTGTACTACTTATACACACTGATCCAGTCATTGTTCACCGCACAGACAAAACAATGAGGCCATCGAGTCCCAGGTGCATTTCAGTGTTTTCAGAGCGCATTACAAATGCATAATTTCACACGCTGACCTTGCTGCTTCCGGCTGCTCTTGCTGAATCAGAAGGCATTAAAAAACATTGGGCTGCTGAGCGTTTTCATGGATTATCCTGTGGCAAGTGGGTTTTACAGTCTGAAGTCCCTTTTGACCTCAACAGCCAGCAATGGGAATTTCACATCCACTCATTCAACTAACATGAATCGCTTTAGGCACATGACAGGAAGTCTGGCAAAAAAAAAAAAATACAGGTAAGAGGGAAAGTCATTAAAGTTATTTCTAATCAGGAAGTTTGGAAAGTCCAAAACACCTATTTGTGTTTATAGCATTTTAATCTGACTAAAACCAGTTTTAAACAGGTAAATAATATAAATTACTGCACTTTTTTCTTTATTTTCAAATTTCAGCTTTACTTTTATCAGTATTGTCAAGGCTCATGGTTGTTTCAACACAGTATTAAAAAACCACTCAGCTCTATATTCAACTGGTTCAACTGAAATAACAAAGAACTATTACCAACACTTGCGAAAAGACCAGCTACCACTATCACCACTGCTTCATTTCCTGATGCTAATTAAGCCACCCACACTTCTGTTTTGGCCATAGCTAAAGTAGTCCTCTTCCTCTCATGCGCAAATATCCATTACCCAACACGTAAGCAAGCGTAGCTGATCTGCTTGACTTCTTTCTTCCATTAGCCACAGTTTTCCATGCAGAGGGCAAAGAAATGCCCAGTGGTTTTCAGGTTTGACTTGAAACTGAGCGATCACGTTAAATAAAGCCCCTAAAAAACTGCAATTAATGTGGTGTGAGTCCATTTAAACATACTCATCAAAAGCACACAAATATGAGCTCAAACTAATTTTTTTATGTATGTTTTCATCATTTTTCTTAGTCTTCCATCAGATACATTTCTTAACACTTTATTTCTTCTTTTTCCTGAGGGGGTTGGGGCTCAGATTTAATTTTAGAAAAAGAAAATAAACATCCTTATTTTCTAATCTATTCAATGTTGATCTTTATATTTCAGGCCAAAATAAACACTTTCCACTCTTCTGAAACCATCAGAGGGTGATCTGTTTTACCATCGGCTTCTTTGTAAATCACTTTAGATGAATGAGTTCAACAAAAACAGGAAAAAAGAAACAAAGATAAACAAATATTTGATTTTGGAGCAGATCAAAACTTAACAAACATTAGTAAGAAGTAACTAAGTACAAATACTCATCACCAATTTGGAGGTTTTATTATATCTGTTCATTTTATTCTATTTATTTAATAGTGTGCTTTTTGCTCGACTACTACTGCTGTGGTCACCAGTTCAGATTTTACTTTTAAGAGACCTGTGTTTAAACTTGAAATTAGAACTCACTGTTAATGATTAAAAACCGGTGCATCAAATGGTTTAAATAAACTGCAAAAAAAAAAAATGTAATCATGAAAACAAAAGAGATATGGGGAATCTAGAATAAAATGTGTTATTTGGTTTCTGTAACCAGATTTAGGTCTGTACAGCAAGATTAATACTTTCTAAAAAGTAGTATTATACACATATGTGACATACAGCTCCAAAATACTACATACACGTTGATGTATCAGAACTGATAAACAAATAATATAATATACATATATAACATATAAGTCGCAAAACCTTTTCCCTTCAGTGCACAGTTTATTAATAGCCTACTTCAAGTCATATATGATGATAATACTTGTGCATTAAGCAGACATTTACACAAGACTTTGATTTGTATTATTGGTATTTTTGTACTGTTACTAGTTAAGCAACTATACTGGTACTTCTTTCACTGCCGCAGGTGATTTCAAAAGAAATGAAGACAACACAGATATTTCTCTGTGTTGTCTTCAAAACAGTCCGTGCTGGATACGTTTGTAGTGAAACAGTGCTCTCTAGTGACAACTTTTGGAATGAAAAGAAATAAATAATGATTCAAAAGTATCCAGCAGATGATGCCAGCAGACTGTTTATTAACTAAGGCCACCAGAAAACCAAGTTGTATAGCTCTTTCGCACACACCCACACACACACGCACTTCAAATGTGCATTTTAGACATTAAATCACCACTGGTGTCATTTAATTTGTCCTCAAATACCAGTACAGGAAACAGACTGTATCATCTCCCCTCTACTTGAATGCGGCTCTCATCAGTCAGTTACGACTCAGTCAGTCTGCCTCATTAATAAAACTGACTCAAACTGTAGGTCCCATCTGTGTCCAGATAAAACTAGGCCAATCATATTACACGAGGCTCTGGAAACACGTAATTGATGTACATGTGTAGCGTACTGTATGTACAAAAGGAAGCATATAAGAGATTAGGGATTAGCAGAGAGGATCACACTTCCTTTGGACATGGCATTACACAGTGTTTGTTATCTACGGCTGAAGACTGTGTCACTCAAAACAAGAAATCCCATTTGGAGAAAACCACATGATGAGGATGAGCAACACGATACTGTAAGCTGGAGAATTACAATGCATTCATGTAATATGCACGCACGCACACATGCACTGACCTGCATGCACACACACACACACACATGCACAGAGGTGTAGTTATTTGGGTAAATGACTGCATGGTCATTTGGGAGCACTCCCTGTAATTGTTTGCAGGTTGCACACACACACACACAAACATATTTGTACCTTCATGGCTAATGGTTAACATGTTTCTCAGTCCAGTCATGGGTATGTTAGAGAGATCATAATATATTTTGCTATGTATGGATATTTTCTCCAAACTGTGTAATATAGAACATTGCAGGACTGGTTTACCTACTGAGGCCTCTGGAAACCTTCAAATAAACAGGAGAAAAAGGAGGGACTTCACTCTGTCGTCAAAGTGGGACAAAACTCACTGACCCTAATACAGAGCTTAACTTGAAAGACAAGGCGTACCTTTTCTGGCTAAAATTTTCCTTGATCTCCACACACCATCTCTCTCAAGGTTTATAAACCGCACACTGGTACACATAATAGTATGAGTACCTGAGTGTACACACCCACACATAGAAAACAGAAAACCGTTTTAAGCCAGTAATTCCAAAAGGTCTAAATTGAAAGCTTCCAAAGGGCAGGTATTGTGCTATAATTGATTTGGACCAGAACCATAATGTCCACAGACTCCCACCAGACCACAGCCCTACATTATTCTGACCTACAGTAATCTCATTTTCAAGACCCTGTTAAAAACATAAGGAATTCTAAAGAAATTTGAAGTTATTTTGAACACAATGAAACTGTTCAAAAGCTCCTGGAGTTTTGTTTTGTTTTTTTAAGAGTGAGTGTCCTTTCCAAACCAAGTACCAACTTTTCCGATGTGGATATCAAAGAAAAATTGCTTATCCACTGTGGGTGATCCATGGCAGCAGAGTTCCCTCCAGGCTTGTGAACTGTATGTGTGAGTGCATGCATGCTTGTATATCACATGCTCTTACACAACAGGCACTTCAAAAGCAGTGTACTGTGCACTGAACACTGTGTGCCGCTCACTCACTATAACCTCGGCATCACTGACATACCCCTCACCCCCAGAATGCATTTTCAGCGTGTTACAAAGCATGGTTCACCCACGGAAACAGAGACACTTGATTGGAGTGCACTCTCCTGCTAAAAGCTTTATTCTCTCTCCCTTTATATTTAGATTCTGTAGCGTGGAGCGAGAAATGTACGACCATTATTGACTGCTGCTTCTGGTCACAGAATCAGAGAGCAGGCCACCCAATTGTAATTCCATGGGTGGCTAGCTGGGCTTCTTCCTCATTAGAACAGCAATGTGTGGGGGACGTACTACAAAAACAAACAAACAGAACCTCTACCCACACACCATTCATAAGATCGTGTGTGTGTATGACCGGTAAATGTGTGTGTTGTTTGTTTGTGTGCGTTTATTTCACAGAGGCCACCTACCTACTTTCAAACAGCACAGGATAAACTCTGCTGCTGTTTGTTTTATGGCCAAGTTAAACAGCCAGTATGACGTAGGTTTCAATGGATAATTGAACGTTCAGGCCCTTGATCTCAGGTAGGCAACAAATCAGAGGGATGATAGATGTCTCTTCTTCTAGGGATAGGAAGTGTTGCATGGTGCATAACTGCAGAGGTATTCAAATAGAAGTCAAGTGATGATGTAAATGCATGAGCACAGAACATTACAATGAGTGCCTTATTCCCTCACCCTGCGCCTCGCACAGTGATCAGAGGTGGAAGGTAACACGGTGCGTTTATCCCGGGAGTGGAGAGGTAGATGAGCATGAGGAGATTTCAGATTTCATAAGGACATAATTCACTTTTACTGCACCATTTAATTGATGGTTGTCATTACCCATGGACTGGATTTTATATGCAAAATCTGTAACTACATAAAATGTATGATTTATTGCTTTCGATCCTCAATCCAGAGGGTGGACCAGTCAGTGCCTAATGCATCAATAATTTAAATCTCCGAAGGGGTTCATCTTTCAAAATGAAGAATTTGTTTTATTAGAATTCTTAGACATTTGTGGTTTTACTGCATTATAAAGGTGTGACTACTTTCTCGCACGTAAAATTTAGCCTGCCTTTGTGATTATGAGCTGGCAATCTGTATCGATTTGGATGCTCACAAAACACATTGAACTGTGCATATAAACCCTGCCTCAAACACTGAGGTGTTTTTCAGCTTGTACAATCTTAGACACTGTGCTTACCTTACCTAATCTCATTAAAAATCTGAGAAAAAGCTTTTAACAAGACTGGGCAGCTAAAACATGGATGGCATTTCCCTTTAGTATTACACTGCGCCTTTATCTAGACCTCCAGCACTGAAGGAGTTATTGAGGACTAAGTGAAAAAATCGTTTAAAAACCAAAGAATGATATAATGTCACACAGGCTTTTTGCTTGAAAAGCATAAATGTGAAGTTGCCACATCTTGAGGAAAAATGATGATGGTGATGGTAATGATGACTGTGCTGTTTACCCTGGAGTCCCTGGAATGAAACAAATGTTTTCAGTAAAGCAGATGGCATCGTCTCTGCACTCCCAGCTGGACATCACAGCGTCCTGTGGAGTTAATTGACCGGAGCAGTGCCACCCAACACGCCATTTCTAATATAACTGCGTTGGCTGAGACGCTTGGGTATAGATATAATTTGGGAGGTGGGGGGCTGTACAAGGATGGAGGAAGCAAACATCCCATGACGCTCGGCTTCACAGTGACATCACCGGGTCTAAAAGAAGAGGGAGATGGGAGGCACCCCACTTATTAGGTTTCGTCGTAAGGTCCTGTTCACAAGTGAAGATGCTGCTGCCCCTCTGCGAGGAAATCTGCGAGGTGCATCAGCGGAGCGGCTGAATCATGGCATCCCGGTAAACTTCTGAAGCGCCAGGGACCACAAAAAAAAACTCCTGAGACGCACCGACTTGAGCTGCTCTGCGAGGATCTTTTTACTACTGAAACAACAACGCGTTTTGAAAGCAGATGTGACATCGTGCGCAGGGGAGCTGGAGAGCTTGAGGTTGTTCTTTGTGTTCTTTCTTGATTGGAAACGCTGGTATTCTTGTGAAACATCATAATCTTTCAACAGACAATCAGTGTAAATATCCCACCGCATTGGTTTTATTTCGCGTCATCTAAAATCACTCTTTTATTTTTCGCTATTCGAATGAGATTGTCAGGTATACGCGCGTCTCCAAACGAGGACGCACGGAAATCAGACCAATTTACTCTAATCTGATCTCTGATATCCTACAACGCCTCACCGTAAATGGCCCCAAATTAGATTGTTTTAAATTAAATCTTTACATTTTCATGACATTAACTGAAAAAGGATCGGTCTGTGTAAAAAATCAAGTTTTAGTTCTTCAGGGTGCGATGTAACTCTGCGAGGGCGAACGCCCAGCAGTGATTATTTTTCTTTTTCTGTTTCCGTTTTTGTGGAGAAGAACGGGTTTTGAAAAGTGGCAATGCGTTTTGATTGAAAAGATCCGCGTCTTGACGCGTTCCCCAGGACTGTTTGTTGCACATAAAATGGATTTGGAAGACCTGCCGTGGAGGGTGCAAGGGAGTGATCATTTGCGAACAACACAGTGACAAAACTAGAACGGCTGAGGTAAATATGCCAAATAATTATCAATTTATTACAAAATTTATTTTAATGTAAATATACTGTTTTATTAAGGACACAAATGCGTGATAATCTAAGAGTGTTTAACACTTTATACATTTTTAAAATATTTTGCATGTTTATTTGTTTGTTTGTGTTTTTGTTTGCTTGTTTTAAATTTAAAGCCTCCTGGAAAAAATAATCCCAGCATGGCCTCGGTTCAGGACAGCGGCTGCTCCATGGAGCTGAGTGGCTGGAACAGCAGTGTGAGCGGCTCGGGATCCTCCGTGCCATGCAACCAGAGTGTCCTAAATCCTGCCCCCTACTCCCCGGAAGCAACGGCGGCCTTTGCTACCGCCATAACCTTAATGGTCATCTTCACTATCGTCGGGAACATCATGGTCATCATCGCTGTCCTAACCAGCCGGTCACTCCGAGGTCCGCAGAATCTGTTCTTGGTGTCATTAGCTGCTGCGGACATTTTAGTGGCTACACTCATCATCCCCTTTTCTTTAGCCAACGAACTGCTTGGCTACTGGTACTTCAAGTCTCTGTGGTGTGAGATCTACCTGGCGCTGGACGTGCTGTTCTGCACCTCCTCCATCGTGCACCTATGTGCCATCTCATTGGACCGCTACCTGTCAATCTCCAGGGTCACTTACGGACGTCAGCGGACACCCAAACGCATCAAAGCCGCTATTGTGGTGGTGTGGCTCATCTCTGCCATTATCTCCTTCCCTCCCCTGCTCTCTTTGAACAAGAGTGAGGGTGGCGACAAGGGGAGTGAGAGAGGACCTCAGTGCCAGCTGAATGATGAGCGTTGGTACATCCTTTACTCCACCATTGGCTCCTTCTTCGCTCCATGTCTTATCATGATCCTGGTCTATGTAAGAATTTACCAAATAGCCAAGCAGAGAACACGCTGCCCACCAGGAGAGCCCAGGAAAGATGGGGTTGGCTGTGCAACGCCAAGTCAGCCTCCTCGGCATGTACAAGCCAATGGGAAGGATGAAGAAGAAAGCACACCTCCTTCATCCAACAAAACCTCAAATGCCAGACCCCCCACCCTCGCTATCACACCTTCTCCAGCTCCAGCAGAGTCTCAAACCTCCCCAAATCCCACACCCAATAATCTCCTGCAGCCTCCATCCCCTTCTCCAGCCGTGCCCCCGGCCACAGAGGTTGATACCTCTCCACAAGTCCCCTCAACCCCCTCCACTGTGCCTCAGTCTGCCACCAAGACTAAAGCGGAGGGGAAGAAGGGCAAGCGTCTGCAAAAGAAAAAGGCTGACAATAACAATGCTGACAGCTCAAGCACAGAGAGCGATATGGAGCACAGCCATGGAGGGGGACGCGGCAGCACCAGCATGCCAGGGTCTCCTGCTGGAGGGGGGATCCACTCCCCAGCCTCAGTCAAGCGCTACCGCGACATGATTGCCACTTCAAAGGGGGCTCGTCTGGTGCCAGGGAGAAAGTCAAAAACAGATAACAACCCTGGAGCAGCGAGGCGTAAAGCCATGGTCAACAGAGAGAAACGTTTCACCTTTGTCCTGGCAGTGGTCATTGGTGTCTTTGTGGTGTGCTGGTTCCCCTTCTTCTTCTCCTACTCTCTCCAGGCAGTGTGCCCAGAGACTTGCACCATCCCAGGTCCGCTCTTTACATTTTTCTTCTGGATTGGTTACTGCAACTCCTCACTCAACCCAGTCATATACACCATCTTTAACAAAGACTTTAGAAAGGCCTTCAAAAAGATACTGTGCAGAAGCACCAAGGGTACTTTCTTTTAGCACATAAAATTGCTGTATAGAAAATGGACATTTCTGAGGCATAAAAAAACAAAACAAAACAAAAAACAATCATGTTCCAGAACACTTAAAGGGCTGTTTAAAAAAAATACGTCATATGTAAAAACTGAGAGCCACTTTTACAGCCACAGCGTGTAAACACAAACCCCGGACTGTGAAATCTCAGCTCGCAGCTGGTTGACAGATTTTTACAGAGTGAGGCGAAGAAACAGACGATGAAAAAGCAGCTGAGCGAGACACTATTAACCTGCTTAGTACTTTAGTATTTCTGATAAGATTTTGAATCCAAAGTTTTATCTTTGGATGACAAGGAATAATAGATAATCCTGGGACACAGAGGGGGGCAGCATGATGAAAGAAATGTAAATACACTATAAAACTTATAGAAGGCCACTAAGAAAACAGAAAACAAGTGGGAATTAACTCTGTGAATTAATACAACATATTTTTTATACATGTTTTGTAGTTATCAAAAACTTTGGGACTATAGAAGACAGGTAAAAGTAAGGACAAGTGGCCTTAGATTCCTGTGAGCCTAGGGCCCTTTACTTATCAATAGACAACACAAGGAGCACACAAGATTAGTGATGATTTCCTACGTCTGCAGTTTCAACTGTGTCTGTAGTCTCAATTGCAAAGCTGCAGGGCAAACATGTGTTCCTTGATTTTTATCTAAAAATGCAACAACAAGAGAAGGTTGCTGATGATCTCAAATGTGATAGCACAAACAAGGGCACCCTTTCAGACTTAATTCGTAGATTTTGTGCAGAAAGCCTTCATGTGAAGCCCTGCCACCTTGCTTTTGGCTTCACTGGTCATAATGGACACTCAGGTTGTTTATAATGACACTCTTGGCTTTCACCTTTCATGAAATATTCAATAAAAATTTACTTTGGATGATGGACTTGATATAAAATCCCATGTATGATGCTGAGAAGTAGACGAAAAGTGATGAGACTGCATCTCATACTCTTAGCTTACAGTTTTCTTTCTTTTAACCTAACCTGTAGAATCACCCTAATTGACTTGCCTGAGCTTCTCTTCCAGTGAACTGCCTTAGTATTTGGACATTACGAGCAACATTCAAAGATAATTAGAGCATCTTCAAACCCTTTCAGTGGTTTTTCACAGTATCAAATGGGAGGTGCATCTCCTAAAAATAAAAACCACCAGATTCTTATCATTCTACTGGCAAGCATTAACTTTCACAAAACAAATCCTGCTTTGTGCAGCATTATTTACCAGGTAAACATTTTATATTGACTGTAACACTGAGATGAACAATGCAATTATGGACGTGTGATGTTCCCCCTAATTACACCTACAGGGGTTATACTGAGAACTGTTTGTCTGAGTCACTCCTTACCGATGCCTCTGGCACATCATCTTCTGCAGTGGACCTCTACATGGCACATTCGACTCGTTGCTGAGAGGCAAGAAGATGAATGGTACTTTTATTTTTCTCACCAAGACACTAAAGCTTTGTGAGTTTCCTGGACAAGAAAAAAAAGAAGGAAAAAAAACAAGAAAATGTGTCTGTAACTGTGAACAGCACATGTTTATTGACTCAATGGGACAAGGGCTGTCAGCAGCAACACATCAATTTAGTAACTGTCTAATTCTGCTGACTTGTGTGAACGTGTGCGTGTATGTGGGCGAGTGTGCGAGCGTGCATGCATGTTGACTCTTGTTTTTCCTTAAAAAGTGTCAGTGCCTCCTCTGGCTGCTATGTACTACAGATCTACTGTACTGACAGATTTCCTGTATCTGGTTGTCTGTAATGTTTATGATGAATTTGGAGGAAAGATCGGTAGTGTGTCGCTACACTGGGACAGTCTTAATGATCTAAAAGTGAATGTTTTTTCTGTGACATCGAGTACATGGCTTTTTAAAGATCACCCTGAAGGGACCAAAGAGCCTCACAGGACACCAGCCTGACTCAGTGAAATCTGGCCCTGTGTTTCTGTAATGAAATATCAGTTTATATTTGGTGTATGTGACGGGAGGCAAAGATTGAAAACACTGTATTATTTATTTCAAACCAGTTTGTGTGTTCTGTTACCTATTTATTGTTCAGTTACTGTGCTTTTATTCTGAAAAATCAATTGAATTGGAAGCGATCAGAGACTGAAAAGACTGTACAGAGTTTTAATATCCTGAACAAGAGCAACATTGACTTCTGCCATCAAGCTCTTGCTTTGTGAGACTGAGCTATATTTAAGCTCGGGGTTAGGGGGGGGGATGCATTTGTGTTGAACTGAAGGAACATGAACTTTGAGTTATGTGCATACAATGCAACATTTATTCATCATTGTTTCATCTAGTTATAGTACAGTGAAACGTTCAATCAGAGATACAAGCACACGCATTGATGTACAATCTATATCGCAACAGAAAAATGTCTCCTCACCAGTGCTACTGCTGTCAGATGTCTCCTGAAAAAGTAATGAAACATGAAAATGTCAAAAGCAACCATAGCCAGTTTTATTTGGATGATTTGCAGTGCATTAAGGCCTGATAATCCATATCACGCAGAGCTGCTGGGAGATTTAAATAACTGATGAAACCAAATGGTTGCAAGCAAGAGCTCTGTGCACTTATACAACTGTTCCCTATCCTCATTTAAAATGATTATTTTCTCTCCAGTAATACAAACAGCTATAGCAACTCAATTATGACAAAAATAGCCACAGAGGTCATGGATTCATGGCTGCTTCCAATAACTATGAGTTGCAATGCTGCTCAAACTTACCATTCATGGCTTTATGTGGTGAGACTGCTGCTTTGTTTGTTTGTTTTTTAAAAAGTAAGAAATATAGCTTAAAGGTGACAGATGCAGTATTCTGCCTGTTAAACACCATCCTTTTCCCGGAAACCGCCTGAATTGTCTTTTCCCCTACTGTGTTTGGACCAAACTGCCTGGTCTGAGCTTTGCAATCATCTATCTCCCATCTGTCATCATCTCCTTCCAGTTTGGAAATAAAGCCGCTTGAAAAAGCACAAGTCATTCCCTGGTTCGTTTGTTTTATACATCTCCACATGATACAACAATAATAATAATAATGATAATGATAATAAAAATCATTTCCAGACAGAGAATTAGCAGTGAGTTGTTTCACAAATCTGTGATGTTTTCGTGACATACATGTCAAACCGAAGCGCAATGCAAAGCAATTTCCAGCCATTATGAAATTGCCTTAAATGGCAACACAACTTGGGAAAATAGTCCATAACACTGTGGGTTGATGGCTGTTCAAGATGTCACGGCAAAATCTCCTATCACAGTGGGACATGAGAAGTAGGCCATAGCAGAAACAGCATAATGTCACCTACTGCCAGCGAACACAGAGGAAGTCTGTAAGGAATTAGAGCATGTTTCCAAATATCACACACAGACACATACACACACTTCCCGCACTGACTGTCTCATATTCTATTCAAGTCATGAAAGTCATGTTCAGTCCACACACAGATTCAGACACACACACACTTGTTGTGACAGCTTGTTATATTTGAGGTCATCAGGCCTATGGTGAATTGTAATTGATTTATGCTGATGTGCTGTTTGGCCATTTCTCTGCACTGAATCGAACCTCTCTGTCCTGCTTTACCTTCACACACACACACACACACACACACACACACACACACACACACACACACACAAGTTTCCACTCAAAGAACACCAAAATGATGCCCATCTTTTCCTCCACACTGTTTCATTTCCATATTCAGCACTGTGTGTGAACAGATAACTTATCATAGCCAAGCAATGGGAGCAGTGAGCTGTATGTTTACAATGTTGTATATTCACACAAACACAGTGTCCCTAAGCCCCTTATTCTCTGGCCTCAGCTAGAATATAAAGAAGGCCTGATTGGGACGGTGGACTCTCCAGGGCAAAAATGGAAAGAGTCCAACTACCACGACACTCAACACATTAGCTTCTTACTCACAAAAGACAGTGGACAGACTCCTAAACAAGCGAAGCCGATACATGCAAGGACACACTAGGACGCATACTGAAACACAGACGCACATCAAGTTTAATTTAGAAATTTATGATGGATTTAGTATTGCTCTGTATGAATATGTATGTGTTTAGAGGGCGTTCTAGCGCCGAGCATTTTCCTTTTCCAATCGCATCCGCGATATAATGCCAGATAAATTTCTTCCCCCTGTAATTTGGCTGTTGAAAACACCCAAGAGGCAGAATGAAAAATGAGAGACAGAACAGAGGCAAGCTCTCTACCCATCGAAGGTGGCGATATTAAAATGCACTCTCGCTCGGTGAAGGCTGTGATAAAAAAAAAATGTCATTTTTAGGGGGCATGGGCAATTATGATTAAAATCGCTCAAAGAGTCTGTGACTGTTTAACAGAGTGCCACTTGATGGGGGTATGTGTGAGTGTGTGCTCTTACGCATCTCATAAAATTTCGTTTTACAAAGATTTTGTTAAAGGAAAGAGCCGGGATGTAAAACAGGCATTTCCAGCCTTGTTTTGATGCGTTGTGCGTTTGGATGGAAATTCAAAGCACAAAGTGGACGTACCTTAGTAGGCAGTTAACACGGCAAAAAATTAGGTCCTAATATGAAAAATCCAGCAATGCATGAGTGTGCAAGAGAGGGGAAGGCTGAAGAAAAAATAACGAAATATTGTTGAAACAGAAAATAAAAATTTTGATTAAAAAATACAGTCTGGCAAATGGGAAGTGCTGCACAGGACCCGCATATGACAAGACGCGTAACGGTTTGACTGTTTGACTAACAAAAACAGAAAGTGACACAAAGCCAGAGGAAACCAAGACCTCAAGATAAAACAAAAAGGAACTAATCAGAGACCACATGATTCGTCACATTTAGATTGTTACCCATGAACTTGGCATCAACAGCTTTCATCACGAGAAGAAAAAAAACTAAACCAACTAACTGATAGTCGACATGTTGCTGCTGCACTAAACTCAAAGAAAACAATCCAAATAGTAAACTTAACCATAAGCCTGAGCAGTTATGGTAACAGCTTAACAGTTTTGTTTTTTTGTTTTTTTTTTGGGGGGGGGGTCAATGCAAAAACAAGCCAGTTTGTCATTTTTTGTTTTAACACAGAAAGTGGCGTGAGTTACAGCTGCACCACTGTTTTCATTTTTTGTTCTTATTTAACTACTAAATCAAATAAGTCTTAGCAAGTACAAAAAACTAACAGTGAGAACAGCTGCATCATGGCTGAGTTAAAGTAAGCACATGATTCAAACTGGATCTGCTTTTAACCATTGTATAATTGGATGGAAACAACACTCTTTACTCTTGTTGAAAAAGGGACCAAAAGTTAGCTTCAGTAACTTCATGAGAATCTTAAGTGAGAGACATGGAGAGACCAAAATACAGGAAGCTGCAGTAACACATACGTGAAGTAATAAAGGCATGGACTGTTTCCAGGTCGTGCTAGTAGCTATTTTTTGACAAGAAATCAAATCAAAGCTTCAAGTCAAAAATAACACCCAGGCCTTTTGGATGAGATTTTAAAGACAAGGTGAGATGCTCATGTTTTGGCTCAATGTGGACTTAAAGAGCAGACTCAAACAACAATCAGCAGTTTTAAAAGGTTTATTGAGAGACTTGTATCCTTGTCTTTGTAACCAATTGGTGAGTGATGGAAGAGGCTGGATATTTCACAGGGCAGCACTGAAAACTCTGCCAGAGAAAAGAGAGGATGTTAGCAACTGCCGTGGTGAGTTTGACAGAACATTGCTGATGAAGAATGCAGAACATAATATGTGGTTCCACTGGCTTACTCGTTTGTTTCGGGAACAGGGTTGATAGGTTTGTAGCTTAAACCCATTCGCTGGAACGTTCAAGACAATTCAGCTACACGGCAAAAAGCATTAAACACCGAGTAGGCAAACTTCTTTGTGTTACTCATATATGAGGGAGAGAACCACGACAAGCGCCGTTCCTTCACTTGACCCCAGTCGCTCTCGTCCGCTCCCCCGTAACACTGCTCTTTTATTGAGGTTACATGAATATACATAGGTTAATTTGCATATGACGTTTCATATAGGTACACATGTGGACAAAGAATACCTTGTGTGTGTGTGTGTGTGTGTGTGTGTGTGTGTGTGTGTGTGTGTGTGTGTGTGTGTGTGTGTGTGTAAATGACTTCCCTAAACCTATTATTATTTTTCATCTACAATGTAAATTTTGTCTCTTTTTTATTCTTTTTTTTTTCCTTTTACAATAGCTGGTGACCTGCAGAATCACCGCTCTCACAATTGGAGGCAATTACTTTTACACAGCGCACACACACACTGTGACGTCAGGCACATTCACACTCACTTTTTCAGCTGCGTAAATAAATCATATGGCTGATGATATGTGCCATGGTGATCCATAAGTATGATCACAAGTCTATTTAATTATTTTTCAACCTAACAAAACAAATAAACAAAACATGATGCTGATGCTTTGAACACTCTACACACATGAGTCAAGATACAGGACAACTGCTGCGCATCTGAAAGAAGAAGCTGAACTCACGGAAACGCTGCACACTCCAGTTATCATAGTTTTGTTTCCCTCTCTTTGATGAGTTCTCAGCCAGCTTTCAATCTGATAATGTGTAGCTTGCTCATCAGCTCAGAAGAGATCGCAATGCAACCTCACACAGTGGTTGCGTGCTTTGCCCCACAGTGGCAAAGACTTGCACTTTCATATTCATATTCAATAAAGGTGTGCTCTATATGTCAGCAATGGCTCATATTAAGATGACAGTCTTTCAAACAGGTCAAGTGCCTCTATGCACGTAATTAGTTAAAATATTTACCTATTTTACTTCAGCTCATATGTCATTGTTCCAAATTTGAGCAACCCTAAGCTTAATGCAGATTACTTTCAACAACTGGTTAAATTAATTGTCTGGAGCACAGGCTGCTGTCGATCAGAGCAATCTGAAGAATCATCTAACCATTTTGTTTCAGCAAGGGGTGGGGGAAAGCCATTCACCAGAGCATATCTTAAGTGCTGCTGCTGTGGGCTGGCCTTCTACACACGCTCTTTAAGGCTGCTGTGTTTTCTGAAAACTTCCAACCTTTTCCAGCAAGCAGTTTACACCCAAAATCATATTTTTTGTGCCAATATTCTAAATACTTCGCGCTGCCAAGAGCGAATTCCATCATAAACGTCTCGTCACCCTCTGACGCACTCTTGGTTGCTTGATAACAACAACAGCTGGCGTCATAGACCACGTGTTCTACTCCACACTCACTCACACAAACACAAACACCACAAACAACAACAAAGAATAGGTGTATTGTCCAGCACAATCTGGACCCCGCGGAACTTCTCAATGCCCCACAAAGCAGCGGAGAACAGCAGCTAAGGAAGTACACACTCACACGGTTATAGAGTCGGACTCTCTGAACGTACTTGGTATGGCTTATTGTGTGTAGCATCAGTCCTGAAGCCCGCCGATCGTCATCCGTCGAGGAGAAAAGACAGACAGCTAATCCACCGGCCCGATGACAAATACTCACGTCTCGGGACTTTACTACAGGAACTTCCTGGCTGACGTCAGTCTTTCAGCATGTCTCTTTTCCCCTCGGTGAATGTCGACTCCAGGGCTCCAGCTGGAGGACCAATTAATGATAGGTTTGTAGCTTAAACCCATTCGCTGGAACGTTCAAGACAATTCAGCTACACGGCAAAAAGCATTAAACACCGAGTAGGCAAACTTCTTTGTGTTACTCATATATGAGGGAGAGAACCACGACAAGCGCCGTTCCTTCACTTGACCCCAGTCGCTCTCGTCCGCTCCCCCGTAACACTGCTCTTTTATTGAGGTTACATGAATATACATAGGTTCATTAACATATGACGTTTCATATAGGTACACATGTGGACAAAGAATACCTTGTCTGTGTGTGGGTGTGTGTGTGTGTGTGTGTGTGTGTGTGTGTGTGTGTGTGTGTGTGTGTGTGTGTGAGACCCCATAAATGACTTCTCTAAACCTGCTGGTCTGGAAGTCCAGCAGTTCATCTAAACAAAAGGCACTTAGCCTAAAACAGACATAGATATGTTTATCCTACCACAAAACAATAAGAGAAGGTACGACCGCTGGGTGTGGGTGTGAATGCCAGAGCACTCTGGAATGCACACAAAGTCTTTGCAGACTATTAAGGATCAAACCTCTACCAACATGACATTGATTATAACACTCTAAGCATATATGAGTAGATATTTCTAAGCATAAATGACAATCAACAATACAAATCTAACAGGGTACAAGAAGGTACTCAGCTGGCAGGTGGGACTTCATTACTGAAGAGAGAGTGCAGGGGTCACGTGATGGCAGCGGGGTGAACGCACTGTTTTTTCGGAGCTCTGTGCCATTCGGCCTTAATTCCTGTATACTCCATGTTTTATAAGGCGTCCTGTTTCTGTTCTGGTATGTACATTGCGGGCTATGTCCCTGAAAGACTTTTGGCCACAGTCTTTTGACAATGTGGGTAAGCAGTGACCAAACAGAGAAAGAAAAGACACTCCGTCTGAACCGGGCGAAGCCCCTCAAGATGGCACCTGCTCTGACTCCAACCCTACTGTCGAATTGGACCCAGCCTTTGCCAATGCCTTTAACTTGATGATGGCTAATGTTGTTAAAGTAACTGACAAGAAACTTAGTCCTCTGACCGAGGCTGTTTCTAAGCTCGTGGTTGAACTCTAGTCGGCACACAAAGGGTGGGACGAAGTGGAAGCTAGGGTGCTAGCTGTGGAGAACGCTGATACTGCTCAGGAGCCCCGGATTACCAAGCTGGAAAATCAAGTCAGCGCTCTCACGGAAAGATTGGATGCAGTGCAAAATTACAGCAGACGACTGAACATCCGGCTTGTTGGCCTACCGGAGGACACTGAATCTGCGTCCTCAGGATGACCACCAAGGCTGGGCGCATAAAGTTGGAGAGGGCTCATCGTGTACTCGCTCCGAAACCAGACCCTAACAAGCGTCCCCGCACGCTGCTCATTCATTTTCACTCTTTCAGAGATAAGCAGAGAGTCATGGAAGCGGCGTACCGACTCAGCTCTGAAGATGGGGGTCTTAAGCTTAACGGCTAAATGGTGTCAATTGACAATGACTTCTCCACGGCGGTGCTGAAGAAGCCAAAGGCCTATGATGCAGTGAAGCTGCTTTTACGGGAGCGGGGGATACAGTACACCATGTTCTTTCCGGCGACAGTCCAGGTGACACACAACGGTTCGAGGAGGAGATTCTCCACACCTGGACAGGTGCAGGATTTCCTGGCTTCCCTACCTGATTGAATCCCCTGCCGCTTGCTTCTTCTTACACTTACTGCATCATTGACTGGGATCAGATGCAGTCCAAATGTCCCCTGTTTAATTTGTTATATGTTAAAGAGATCAGTGAAGTCAAAAAACTCTCCAACAATCCTATTACTCTATGCTCTGTCAAGGCCTGGATGTCTATCCGTGCTTTGGAGGGCTGGGTCCATCTGATATCCTAGCTGGCTCCTGTTATGATTGGCCCTTACTTCTTGCCTGGATGTCTGGACCAGGGTTTTGTGGTCTGGTCTAATTTGGGGCTGGTTAACTTGGGTGATCTGTTTAGAGGTCGGACCCTCCTTTCCTTTCAGCAGCTTCAGCAATGTTTTGGCCTTCACAATGTGGAATTCTTTAGATACCTGCAACTGAGGCATGTTATAATTAATGACACCACCCTAATGTTGGACCCTACTAGGTCTGCAGTGGAGGATGCTTTGTCCTCACTGCAATCACTTTCCTTGGCTGGAAATAGGAGAAACAGACTGAAGCATTTTGTGGTTGGGTTCCAAGCAAAGAACTAGGATGGAGATGGATACATGGTTAAATCACAAAAGGCAAAAACTAGCAGGTAGCAAGGACGGCCTGATTGCCACCATAATGACAAGGACAATCTAGCGGAGAACCGTTGCAAAAACAGGAGCTTGATTACAAAACTGGAACAGGTGTGAAAAGAAAAGCTGGCGCAAGAAGACTTTACCCAGAGGCAAGCTGGCAAGATAGACCCAGCCCAGCAACTCCACCTGTGGTGTAAAGAGAAAGGGCTCGAGAAGGAGAGATACAAAAAAAAAGGAAAAAGAATACCCTGCCAGGACCATAACTGAGATTACATACATTTCTGGTAAATTGGCTTTAAGATTTGGAGGAATCATAGATGACCAAAGAAATTATTTTTCCATTGTTTGACTTGAGGAAGTGATAAGTCATCTAACCTTTAGTATTTAAGACATTACAGCAGAAGCTGTAGGGAATCCTGAGATTTTAGCAGAAGATATAGCTGTAAATCGTCAGCGTAGAAATGGAAGGTGTTATATCTCCTACTAATATTACCAAGTGGAACCAGCTAACTCTGAGGGATCCTGCAAAAAACAGGGGCAGGGTATGAGAAAAACTGAGCAACAGACACAAAGAAAGTCTTATCCTTGAGATAAGAACTGAGGCAGCGAATAGCTTTGCCCTTAATACCAAAGCAGAGTTCAAGGCGAGCCAAAGGAATCAAAAAGCATGGACTCATCTGAAACAGAATCAGAACTGTACTGGAATCTAACAAAGTGTGAATAAGGTTAAAGCTAATTTGATTAAATTCTATTCTGTTTTGCTGTTTCTGTATTACAGAAGATACTTCCATTAATGCACAGACCAACACACTGAATAACACTCCCAAAACAAGAAATGAGGGTTACAGATGTATTTATTAGTAGCAGTAGTAGTATTGTTGTTGTTGTTGTTGTATTATAGCTCGTTATATAATTTATTTATGTGTGTAGGATATTAATATGATATATGCCACTGTCTCAGCTGAACTCTGGACACGCACACACATACATATAAACTGATATGCACACACTCACCCCCCCTCCCTTTCCAAACGCCTTCGACGCTTATTCCCTTCCGATGCTGCACCCTTTACCCACCCCTGTTGCTTGTCATGTGTTTCTTTGGTGTATTAAGAGTTTTGTTCATGTGCTATGTGCAGAGGTGTTTTTTTCTGTTCTCAAACTGATCTCCCTGTTGGAGCTCAGTCTGGGGGGAGTTATTTTTTTCTCCTTATCTTTCCTCATGTGGTGCATTTTCCATTGTTATACCTCTCTGACCTGTCTTCCCCATGTGATGTTTTGTGTAATGTATGTATGGTCGGAGGGTAAGATGGCGCCGCCATTGCGTGCAATAGGTCGGCAGCCTTATGAAATTTCCCCTTGCGGGACTAATAAATGTATATCAATTCAATTATAGATGTTTTAGTATACATTATCAGTACAGTAGTACAGTATACAGTATACTACAATCCTTCAGAGATTCAATATCTGAATAAATACCTTCATATGAAAGACAAAGCATTCAATCTAATAACTCAACATATTGAAACACAAACATATATTGCTTCTGCAGATAAAGCTTGGCAGATTTTAGTAGCAAAATATGTGATTCTATAAACACTATCTTTAATTCAGTGTTTTTTGTTGAGCTAGTTTGATGTTTAGATATCAGATGATGTATGCTGTGAACAAACATCTGTGCAAGTTTGAATAATTCAGATTTCCCCTATGGTGTTTCCTTATAGATATTCAAAAGCATGTGAAAATAAAAAAAACAAAAAGTGCAATGCAGCGTCCAGTTGTATCACATTGCAAAAAAAAAAGAAAGAAAGAAAAAAAAAGACTTTTTCTGTGAACACAGTTTTTCCATGTTTTTCATGGTTGCAGTCCCTGACATCTTATTTGTGCCTTCTGGTGTTGGTAAAGATGAAAAATAAAGAGAGGCAAGGAAAAGGCTTCACATTATTACTATGTGCAGCATCAGACTCCGCTGTAATAATTCTATCCCGAATGTTTCTTTGAAAAAAATTGAAGCCTTGACAAAACTCTAATGAGAATCTGAATCATAACTGAAACATTTAATTGAAACATACATGAACAAACTCGTGAAATGATGTTAAAGTCCACACCTCCATAAAAGAGATGACTTGTGCAGGTTTTGTGAGACTTCCACACAAGGTTGCCAGATATGCAGAGTGGAGAAAGAAGGCTGTATCTTTATTTAGCCAGGCCATTATGGAAAGGTCACAAAGTTCATTTTGAAACACAGATACATACCCGTACACATGCACACACACGTTTCAGCAACCCAAACCCGCGCACACACATCATACCAAAGGAGAAACAAAGGCAAGCCTAAAATAGAGAAACAGATGACGAACACTTAACTGTACACACAGATACTGGACACACACTCACACACACACAGTAAAAAAAAACAAGTTTCCAGATATATCCAAACTGATCGATTTTCTTGGACGGTCTGTCATTTTTAGCTGTGCTCTGCTGTACAATTATTGATCCGCAGTAATCAGTGGAATATCAATCTTGCCTTGAACTTTCCACTTAGGTATTTTCAGAATGGCCTGGCCGTGCGCTTTCTGAGTTTGCGGTTGATTAAAAGAACAACAGAAGAGAAAGAAAGTTTAGAAGTTAACAGGCAGGATATTTGTTGACACAGCATGGATCCACATGTGTGTCTGTGTGTGTCATTTTTGGCACAGGAAGGAGTACAGGATGTTCTGTTTGGATGTGAAAGTGTCATGTCCTTTCTAATCTATATACAGTAGTACAGTAGCCTGAGGAGTGTACATTATACTTCCATTGAAAACATATGGAAATAATTAGGACAGCTTGGTGGAGTTGAGTTGTTTACGGCTTCTACATAGTTTAGCGTCATGTTGCATCATCTTTTGCTGGTGCCTGTAGTGTGGGGCTCAGTGTTCAAGTACAATTTAGCATTCTGGCTCACTTCATAAGAATGTTTTATGAAGTGTAGTAAACGAATCTTCATTATTTCAACATAAAAAAAATGAGTAAATAAATCTTTCTATGCTTTATGGTGCAATTTGTTCTTTCTTAAAGAAATAGTTCACTTTCTTGCTTAAAGTCACCACTTTGTCATTCAGTGAGATGATTGCGGCCCTCAGATGAGGCTTAGTTTGTCATTAGGGATGGGACCAGGAACAGAGAAACAACTACAATGGTTCTGTCTCAGGTTCAACTCCAGTGACCATTAATTAAGATTTTACATCTTGGGTTTGGCTGATTGGGACCCACACCCAGTTTCACACCTTGGCTCAGGCGATTAGAAGATCATCAGGGGGTCCTTTTGTCCCTCTGTGGGGGGATACTCCCACTAGGTTTAAATCTGGGACTCTCCACCATTTGACCTTAGAACTGAAGAAGCTTCTCGGATGAGAGGTGAAACGTCTTCAAGTAAACTTAAAGAAGTCCAGACGCTTTTCTTTGCAAGCTCCTTTGACTACGATGACCTGGATGACTGAGAACCTTCACAGACATATTGGGTTTGTTTTTCTTTTTTTAAATGATTGTTAAGAGCTGGTCTCTTTCACCAAGGTTCAGTTCCTTCCTCAATCAGCGACTGCCCATCAAGCCCAGATAAAGTCCCTAATTGTTGCACACAAGCAATAGTGTGAAATGAGAGCTATCAGCAGACATATTTTGTCACCACTGGACCGAGCCAAGCTAGCTGTGTTTTTAGTCTTGCATTCTTTCCAGAGACCAGGGAGTAACTCCTGCGGTTACAGACAGAGCTGCAGTATGTTGAAGGCCATGGGAAAATGACCCTTAAGCACTCTTAATCTGTGACCTCATTAAACACTTTCCTGATGAATTCATCCTCTCAATCACAAGTTTCGAGTCTTACTGCATACAGCATGGTGTTTATTTTGTAAATTATTGTTCCCAGAAGAGTAAAAATGGAGGTTCGAGTAGAGCATGTGTGTCTGCTTGTGACTGACATGTCACTACCAATTCCAATGTCTTTTAGTTTCCCAGCAAACTCAACCCTCATTCATATCCAGATGGCAACGCTCAGAACTGACATCACAAACCAACTGGTGACGTTATGTTGCTTTCTCCATCTTTTGTATACAGTCATACTTTTATATACATCCTTCAAAAAATAATTTTGGGAGCACTAATTAAAATGTTTTATCTTGTTTTTACAGACAGAGGAGCCATTGAGAGGAATACTCCAACAGGGAATGTGTCTTCAAGCATTTAGGGAATGTTTTCAGGGAATCAGTCTGAAGAATTTCCAGATGTTGGTTATATTTCAGAACTGGAAGACATGGAGCTCTTACTGATAACTGTCCTTGGTAAGATATTAAGGATCACCACACACTGAAGAGAAGCTGGGAGACAGGACCTCTGATCCTTAACTATATATCAGTAATGAGATGATGCGTGAAAAATATGGCAGCTGAAGCCAAGAGGCCACGTCAAGCAGGGGTTAAAGTGGACTAATGTCCTTATTTAATTTAGAATTGTTAAATAAGACATTGAATCCACAAATGATGTTTTTGCTGAATTATATTTTTGTGAAACATCTTGCAAAATAAATTGAAATATATTAATTTTGTGTTATTCAAATATTGCCTGAAAAAAAAACAGGCAGTTTAGTATTTTGATAAAGTCTACAGTTAGGCATGATGTTGGACTGGTTACATCTAACTGATTACTTGGTTATAGGTTAAGGGTAGCAAACAACCATTTAATCACCTTTATATTAGAGGTGATTATGCTGATTAGAGTCACTCACTGAATTCTACCTTTTATACTAGCTTTATAGTATCCAGGGGTTGGAAATGAGTCCTATATCTTGTTGAATTCAATTGGCTAAATCCGTCACAGGGTTTGAAACGGACTCAGGCGCAGACCAGAAATCCTTGGCAAAGGAGACAGTGCGTTTATTCACAGTATACACACACGGAAAAAGACCAGTTAGAAACAATCACAAAACTCGCAGATTCCGATTTGCAGATTTCAGAGAGACTGACGCTGATGGCTCAATGGTCCAGCGAAGAATGACACAGGTCCGCCATCATAAATAGTGCTTCAATCCGCTGGGATCAACTGCAGGTGTGACGGTGAGCACAGGTGCGTGGGCCAGGGGCGGGAGCCTGTAATGAACACCACCCCGGCAGAGGAGAGAGGCACGGGGACCATGACAAAATCCACAAAGAGCAGTGGATATCGTAGAAGTACCACAAATCAGCTGATCACAGTCTGTACACAAAGAAAAATCTACTGAGCTCACAAAACAAATCATCATGTGAGTTATTTCTGGGTAATTCTTTTCTCTACCCTGCACCGCTGCCCCTGATCTTAGTGTTCCCCCACCTGCTCAATCCTATTTTAACCCATGGGTCTAAGGAGCCATTTCACGATGCAGGTGAACAAAGGGAGAGCATGAAAGCGATACTATGCCCTCTTCAAAAGCCAGAAAACCTTCACATCCCCAACCCTACGATTTATATCAATCATCAGGTCAGCTAATAGCTAGTTCTTTGATATTTTTGCATAGTTATGAGAATGAAACTGAGCTTTTTTTCTAACTCTCTGCACAAAAGAAAATAAGCATGTTTCTAAGAGTGTCAAATCATTAATTTAAAGACAAAGTAACTGGGTTATATCATTAATTCTGCTTGTCTTTAATTAATTATTTGCCCCACTACGAAATAAATTCATGAATTCATCAGGGGGCGGAGGGGGGGTGGGGGTGGGGGGGGGGGCATTGTGTTGCACATAATTACACAGAAAAGCGAAATTTATCCATAACACCATTTTTTAAATGAGGCTGCTGACCTTAGGTTCCTGGCATCATCCCACAGTTTCTTCCCTCTGCTTTGAAGCCCAATACGGAGGCTGATTTCAGTGGTTGGCCCTTCATCATTTAGCTCCATGTGACTAACAGGAGGAGAGTATCCAGCATAGCAAAGAGAAAGGGGCATTTATTTCTTATCACAAACTCAACATTCAGTCCTTGTTTAGGTCTTTGTATCAGTACTCTCTTTTGGTTTCAGAGGTTTTGTATGCGTTTTTTTTAGCAATATGTTTTAGTCCACTTCTGAAAACCAAGAATGAGGCCAGCAGACAAAGACAGTAAGAACTCTGTGCTCTGTTAATACAGCATACTTCTTTGCTTAGCTGCTTTTTTGATGATATTCAGAGGTCCCATTACTCGTTAAGCTCTCAAATTGTGCATACACCACCTATTTTTGTGTGGGTAGTTTCATGCTCACAGCACTGAATATTATGTTGTCAGACTTCCTAATTACTATACATAAAAGGTTAGGGCATGTAGAGAAGGTAAAGTAGCTGCACTGTTTAGGCATCAGTAGCATCATTTTATCGCATATATATATATATATATCGTCGGCAGATGGTCTTGAGACAAGTCATTTGAGATGTTTAAGATAAATATTTCCTGTAAGCTTCACTGTTAATAATAATAATAATAATACATTTTATTTATAGGCACCTTTCAGACCCTCAAGGTCACCTTACAGTAGCACGTAAACAATACCATAAAAAACATAAGAAAAATGTATATATAGCAAATATGGTAGATAAAATTTAGATATAAACAGTCATAAATGTATAAAAGCAAGTATAAAAACTGAGCAAGGTAAAAATGGCCTAAGACAGATCAGGTGTATGCAATTCTAAACAGATGGGTTTTGAGTAGTGATTTAAAAGTGGTGAGACAGTGTGTGGTCCGTAGAGAAAGTGGAAGTGCATTCCAAAGTCTCGGGGCAGAACAACTAAAGGCTCTGAGTCCCATGGTAGCCAGGTGGAACTGACAGAAGGGAAGCTGAAGAAGAGCGGAGTGTACGAAGGGGTGAGTATGTATGGAGAAGATCGGCTAGATATGGAGGAGCAAAGTTATGAAGCGCTTTGAAAGTGAGAAGCAGGATCTTGAAATTGACACGGAGGTGAATTGGGAGCCAATGGAGCTGTTTAAGAACAGGTGTTATATGTTCAGTGGATCTAGTTCTGGAAATAATACGAGCAGCTGTATTTTGAACCAACTGCAGTTTATGGAGGGATTTATGAGGTAAACCATAGAGAAGAGAATTACAGTTCTGTTACTGTTCCAAGAAGATAACACGCTGGATGTTAAAATACACATGCAATGTGCTGAATAAACAAAAAAGCCGATCTGCTAAGCACTGAGGTGATTTTTCCTGTAGCTAAAAGTGTCTACTTTAATAGATTTAGCATTACTGTATATTTATATTGTCCTTATGCATGTGTTAAGTGCAAATTGTTTTGGATATTGTCACTTTGATTTCCACAATATAAAATAAAAAATATGTTCAGTTTGCCGTTAGAAGCCTGGTTTTCAAATTCACCTCATGAAAGTGGGAAAAGCTAGTTTGGGATTAGTCTGGAGTTCAGTCCTAATCCCAAAAGCAACCTAAACAAGAAACTTGAAGTCTGCATTGTACCTGAGAGTGAAGAGAGGTGTGGTAACATTTCAAGATGAAAAAACTTTCTATTTACAGAGATTTAGAATTTCTCAATCAGTCCAGGGAGCCGTCGTGTCATTTTTAGAGCTAATGCAACCAAGCATTCCAATGTTTTATGGAAAATTCCTGTCAGACACACATTATTCATCCAAGAGGCACATCTTTATGCTCTGTGAAAAGCCCTAAAGTTTAAGCACTGCAAAGGCAGAACTGGTACCACTTGGCATGATCTTATAAAAGGAACAATTACTGATATTCAGTGACTAATTCATCCTCTTCAGGGTCTGAATGACATTTTTTAACCACCAGATGGTCTTTACAGTAACTTTCTTTTGGGGGCCGGACCAAGCCAGCATCACCACCAGCCTTTTCATAGTTAATTCATATAGTGAGTAACAGTGTTATTAGAGATTGCTTGAAACCCAGCTTGTGGTGGAACAGAATAATTGATTTTCTGGGTACTGTGTGAGAACTTTCACTGTGCAACTGTGCAAAAAAAAGTTAAGTATACTCATATAAACATTAAAAAAATTCGGAATTTCTAATATTTTTTTGAAACTCATGCTTTTAGAAATATATTTAAAGAGCAACTTAACATTCAGCTGGGGGCCCAAGTAAAAATGAAAAAGTAAACCATTCCTATTTACACTTCTCTATCATTTGAGGACAATAACACCAGACTGCATAGCTGAAAGTTTTAGAGATGCAAAACCCCAAACCAAATACTCAACTTGGCACTTTAATTCAAAAGCGTGCATGTGTGTGCTCATGCTTTAATGTACAATCCCCTTGAAGACATTTCCCACTCTTATTCCAGGGTGGGAGGGGTGGATGGAGATTTTGCAGTGAATGATTGTTAGAGGCAGATCTCCCCCTGTGGATGTCACTGTGTGCCAAATCACAAAAGCAATTGACTGTGTGATCAGAGACTGGAGGGGACCTGGGAGAAAAGAGGGTAATTTGATTGGCATGGGTGTTATTGATTGACAGCAGCGAAATTCCCTAAATTGCTTATGAAGGATGGTGACCAGTGAGTGTTGGAATGAACGATAATGAATCACGACACCAACCTAACATAAATTGGCATCCGCTGGTGATTAAAATCTGGTCACTATGAGCATCTCCTACACCCACAATCTACCTTTGACTGTTTGTGGCTGCTATAGTCACATGTGGACAGACACACATCACAGTCACATTAAAAATGTTCAGTCTTTTTTTTTTTTTGTGGCTAAAAGAAACTGTGCGACTTCTCTTCCAGAAGTAGCAGCTCACAGTGAGCCTTAGGCTGCAATGATCAAAATCAGCTGAGCTTTGGTGAATACAAAGCACACAATTGTGTTCTTGACGTAGCTAGAGATAACCGCGAGTCGTATAATGTGTCATCAAGGTAAATTTGGCCACACATGTGAGTCTTGTATGAGTTATGGAGACACAATTGTGCAGAAGTAATTATCTCAGTGCTATATCCTGAGATGTCTCGGAACTTCCCCTCACATTCCAGTCTGGCTATAGTACAAGTCTGCCTTCTGAATAGGATCCATATGTGGGTGGATGCCTAATCATCTCAATATTCTGCTGGCTGAAAGTACACTAAATACTTCATTGACACCACATTTAGGATGCAGATGAACACCCACACCCGGCAGATATACATTAAAAATATTCAAAGCAGTTATGGTGAGTCACAGTCAGTTGGTGAAGTGCCTCTAATGTGGAGATAGTTGAGAGACGCAACACTTGGCTTGAAAAACGTGTGAGATTTATACACCTGTGATAAATTCGTTATTGGGACTATAATCACCCAAAAGCATATGGTTGTTTTTTAACTGCTGTGCTAAAGACAGTTTCCATAATAGCGGTAACTTTTCACCACTGCTACTTCCATAAATTTAAGACAAGAAGAAGGAAATAGTGGGGAAAAAAGGAGAAAGGCAGGTGGAGGTCATTGGCATATATGTTTAATACACCATAAAATAAAGTATTGCTCCAAATGCTGTAAGATCTGAATACTGAATTGTAGCAATAAAATAAAATAAAATAAAATAAAATAAAATAAAATAAAATAAAATGAGGAAGAAGAAAAAAGAATGTTGCACAGAGTTCAGGAAGGAGTTGAGACAAGCTCTGAGTGGTAGGGAACAGAAGTACAGCTGAAGTGGTGAGGGGAAAATGCCAAGAAGGTATTTGGTGTATCCTCTAGACAGAGTAAAGAAGACAAGAAGAGTTGGTGGTGTAATGAGGAAGTACAGGAAATTATACGAAGGAAGAGGTTGGCAAAGAAAAAGTGGGATAGACAGGTAGATAAAGAGAGGAGTACTGGGTATAAGAGAGAGGTATAAGAGAGCGGTCGCAAAGGCAAAGTAAAAGGTGATGCTGGACACTGAGGGAGAGGAAAATATTTATTTCAACTGGCTTCTAAGAGAAACTGTGCTTGAATATTACGTGCAGCAGTTTGGGGTGGTTAAGGACACAGATGGAAATGTACTAATGAGTGAAGTGAGTGTGTTGAGAAGAAGGAAAGAGTACTTTGAGGAGCTGATGAATGAAGAAAATGAAAGAGAGGGAGAGCAAGAGAGAGGAGGTACAGGGGTCAGATGGAGGAAAATCATTGAATCAGCAAGTGCAGACAATTAATAATAAGGAAGTGAGGGCAGCTATGAAAATGACAGATACAAGAAAGGGGGTTGGTCCAATGACCTAATGTGGAGGTAATGGAGATGTCTAGGAGAGGGGGCAGTGGAGTTTTTGACCAGATTGTTTAACACAGAGAGTGGGAGGAGGCCTGAGGAAAGGAGAAAAAGTACTGCAGCCTTTTTCAATTACTAGGGTGATTTGCAGAGCTGTGCTAACTATTGAGGGAGAAAGCCGATGAACCATGCATTGGGTTTATATGGGAAAGAGTTGCTGAAGCAGTGAGGAGTATGGCTTCATGCCAATAAAGAGCACTACAGATGTGATGTTTGCTTTGAGAGTGTTTATGGAGAAGCATAGAGAAGGTCAGAAGGAGTTGCACTGTGTGTTTGTGGATCTAGAGAAAGCATATAATAGAGCACCAAGAGAGGAACTGTGGTACTGGATGAGGAAGTCAGTAGTGGTGGAGCAGTATGTGGGTGGTGAAGGACATGATGAGGACAGCAAAATAGTGGTGAAGTGCGCGGTAGGAGTCACTTCAAAGTGGTGCTGGGATTACATCAGAGAGCAGCTCTGAGGCCCTTCTTGTTTGTAGTGGTGATGGACAGGCTGACAGATGAGGTACTGAGAGTAGGGAGCAGGTGGAAGAGAGTCTAGAGACGTGGAGGTGTCCACTGGAGAGAAGAGGGATGAAAGTAAGTAGAAGCAAGACAGAATACATGTGTGTGAATGAGAGGGAGACAGGTGTAACAGTAAAACCTCAGGGAGCAGAGTTAGTGGAGGTAGATGAGTATAAATATGTATCATGTATCATATCATCCAAAGCAATGGGCATTGAAGACAAGAGAGGTGAAGAAGAGAGTACAGGTAGGGTGGAGTGGGTGGAGGCAAGTTTCAAGGAGTGATTTATCACAGAAGAATAGCAGCAAGAGTGAAAGGGGACATTTACAAGATGGCAGTAAGACCTGGTATGTGTGTGGTTTGGAGACGGTGGCGCTGACTAAAAGGCAGGTGGCAGAGCTAAAGATGTTTAGACTTTCATTGGTAGTGACGAGAATGGATTATATATGAGTATATCAGAGGGATAGCTCAGGTCAAGGAATTTGGAGATAGTTGAGACGGTTTGACATGGAGGAAAAGTGAGAAAGGATTGGAGAAAGCTGCCAGAAAGGAGGAAAAGAGGAAGACCTCAGAGAAAACTCATAGATGTAGTGAAGGAGGACATGCAGAGGGTTAGGGTGCTGGTGATAGAGTGAGACGACAGAGCAGATGATTCACTGTGACGATGCTTGATGGAGCATTGAAAAAAAAAAAAGAACAGGAAGAAATAAAATGAAGTAAACTTTCATCCTGTCACAGCTGTGATTGGCTCCAGTCCTCCTGCAACCCTGAACTGGATAAATGGGAGAAAAAATGGATGGATGCAAAATAAAATGAATAAATGTTGGCTTTATTTGACGATATCATAGAATATTTAGTAATTAATTTATGCTTAAAACATTTTTGTTAAACCAATTTTCCTGACCTACACTAACCTCACCTGTACTGTATACACAGGTAAGAAAGGAGAGTCACAGTCAAAAATGGCGACGACCTGTTGCTCACAAAGTATGCCTAATAAAGTGGCAGTTTAGCATTGTTACGGCCTGGGCCTTGGAGAGAGTGAGACTACCCTTTTGTGCTTATGCAAATCTAAGTGTGCCAGGACTCGTGGATGACTGGCTGCTGGGAGTCCTGTGCCAGCCTTCTTTTATGCAGATCACAGTGTGCCAGACCTCGTGGACGATTGGCTGCCTGGAGATCCCATGACCACTCCATGACCAATTGACTGGCTGATTGTCTGCACCTGGGAGTATAAAAGGCTGAACATTCACACTATGGCGAACTGCTGCTCTGAAGTGAACATGCAGTGGCCTCCTCGTCTGCTTTGCATGTGAAGCGTGTTTGTTAAACCTGTGTGCTGTGTTGCTCTTTGTTTAAACCTGGTATACAGCTGAACTTAGTTTCATTAGAGTTTTGTGATGCTGGCTTGCCTTAGTTAACCCTTAGCTTTTATTTTGTGTGCTGCCAGCTTGCCTTAGTTAACCCTTAGCTTTTACTCTTGCCTGTTCTTTTCATTGTGTATTAATTGTTTCCCCGGTGGTCTGTTGAACAGCCCCGTCGGTTTTCAGTTTAATGTTTGTAATAAAACTCCTTATTTACTCAGATTTCGTGAGAGGGCTTGTGTATGTTTCTCCCCTCCTGTCACCTAGCAGAGGGGGTCGTAACAAGCATATATAATAATGGATCAAATGGCTCTTTAATGTGAAAGGCCTCAGTTGTAGTGATAAATCTAAGGGAGAATTACAAACCAACACTGCGTTGTACCTCCTGTCCTTAGAGCTTTTCCCCTGTTTTAACTCAGAGTTTTGTTTTTCTTGTCTCTTTACACCAACTTTGTTTCTAGTAGCAGCGAGCAGGTGGTTTAAACAAAGCTCTAGATCTGTTTTACACAGCTTGCACTGCGCTAATAAACAGAATGACAAAGTACAATGATGAGTGAGTATTGAGCTTTATTCATCAAACAACAAGAGAAGACGGCTCCAAATAAATGCTAATGTTGCTGTGCATCTGTTAGATGAATAAACTTACATTTCACCTAACTACATAGATAACAGAAGATAACAGTGTGCCATATGTTATTCTGCTGCCCTCAAGAGAACATAAAATTAATTAAGGCTGTTTAAAAAAGGAACCAAACAACAAACTTTAAGCAGGAAAAAAAGGAAAGTCATCCCACATATTATGATTTATTATGCTCTGATGCATCCATTCGGCTGGCGTTTCTTTAATTGTGTTTGTGAGGGCTATGGTATGTTGTGTACTGTCCCATTGAGGCTTTTAAGATGGAGAAGGAAAGGAAACACCTGTGCCTCATCTGAAAGACTCTTCAGGAGAAGCTCCTATCCAGCATTTTTTCTTTCATTACCAGCATTGGTTTTTTATGTCACATATGAAATAGGCATGACTTTGGACCTTTGGGGCTCACTCCAGGTGATGTCACTGATTTACATGGCTTCACCTGGAGAGGTGAACTAATCAGTGAAATTACCTTGGAAGAATAGCAAATACATCAGTCCTGCATCAATACTTCTGTGCCTAGATACAATGGAGAAAAAATTCCCCCCAGATGTCTAGAAAATAAGTATTTCCTCAAAAGATGGATCAAAAAGAGGTTTGAGATGCACAGAGTGCTTGGTATTACACGCACAATCAAGTGTGCAGCTCTTCATTTCCCCATCTGTTAAAACTGGCTCAGTAAAACACTACAGCACTCACTGAGAGTCTCAATGATTACCATTCAGCCAAGATAAAATCTATTGCATTTCATATTGGCAGTTCTTTATTTTTATGTTGGTTTGGCTCCTTAGCTTTGGCAATACTTGAGATAAGTGAACACTGAAAATTTTTTATCTGACTTGACCTTTCCTTCTTTTGACTTCTCCCGTATATGGTGTACAGTTTATCTGCGTTGCCACGATAATCTGCTTTTTTGAAGCAGCCAGATCACAGAGGTTGCAGAACTTGGAAAGACTCTGGCCTGCATTAGGTTTAAACACAAATCAGGTGTAGTTGGACGAATATTTGTTGAGAATTGGTTAACTGGAATAATAAAAATAATGAATAATATGACAGCACACTCAGTGTCTTTCACATGCACACAGGTATACACACTAGCCAGCCATTTTACACCATACTTGTAAAGGGTTGGACCCCTTTTGCATCCATGGCACAGATTTGAAAAGCTGCTGGAAACTCTGGAATCTCTGGAGAGAGATCCAACCACATCCCATAGGTGATCTGTTGGGTTTGGGATCTGGTGATTGTGGAGGCTGGTTGAGTACAATTTTTGTGACAAGATGTGTTATCCTGCTGGAAGTAGCCATCAGAAGATGATCCTTCTTACCATTAAACCACCAGCAGCAGCCTGAAGTGTTGATAGACAGGATGGATCAAATGCTTTCATGTTGTTTACACTAACATTGAGATGTTGAGGCAGTAACTGACCTCGGGCATCAACTGCTCACTAGATATTTTCTGTTTTTCCAGCCACTCAGTAAATTCTAGTAAAACTCTTCTTTCTACTAGCCAGTGTTCTGGTAGGTAACTAGAGGCTAACAGGGGTTACAGGGACTGTTCTGCCATTAAATTGTTTATCTAACATTCAATTATGGTATAATATGAATGGCCATAGGAGCAGGAAAATCTGTAAAAACACATTAAAATACAGTTAAAAGTCTAAATGTTCACATTTTCTGAAGATGTCTGATGAGCCACATAAAAGTCTTTGCCGGGGCCCTGGGCCTTGTGTTTGACATTCCTGCAGTACATCAGCATTCTGAAATACTTAGAAAACTCCTCTGGCACCAACAATTGTTTCACATTGAAAGTCACCTAAATCACCTTTCTTCCTTTTTCTGTTCCCTTCCTTCTTCTTCTTCTTCGTCTTTTTCTTCTTATTATTATTCTTATTATTATCTGCTATCACTCTCATCTGTACAGCTCTGCTTTGAAAACGGTTATTAATTATTAATATTCTGTTTTCCTTATGTTTTGCTTGATTGTTTGTGGGTTTTTTAATTTTTTTTTTATTATTTTAACATGTTCAAAATAAAGCTGCACAATGAAAAAGTATAAATACAACATAAAAAATTAACTAATGAATAAAAGCCCCAGGTCTCTTTAATTCTTTTAATTTATTGCATATTTATTACTTTTTACTTTCTCCCCAAATTTTTGGGGATACTTATTTTATTTATGTATTTAATTTTATCTTGTTGAATGAGAGAATTTTATATAATTTATAAAACCGAATTTTATTTTATTAGAAATAAGAACTTTATTGCATAGTCTAAATCACCTGTATTTATGTATATGTGTATGTGACAATAAAACCGCTGCTTCTGAAATATAAATTATTATACATTATACAGATAACGTATAAAGGATCGTTTCCAACACCTTGTTGAATCTATTCCAATATTGTTATATTGCAGGTATATAACATTTTCACAAACAGCAAGGAGATTACACTATTCCATTTCCGGTAGACATCTTTGAACGTGAGTTAGACCAACTGCACTTTTCTTAAAAGCTCAGTTATTTTTCTACGGTCTCGATTTTGCTGTATTTTTTGGAGGGGAGTAGGGTCTTTGTGGATACAGGAAACGTGTTAAAAACTCCGGTGAGTTATTTTTTAAGCACATTGTTGTGGATTTTAAACGCTTACCTCAGAAAAAAACAGATGCTGTGATGTTCATTGATTGCGCACGCGGGGCTGCTAGCTTCTGAGCTATCTGTGCACAGGTGCTGTGGGGCGCTTCATGAGGCAGGTGAGCAGATGTGAGAACAAGTTGACCCACAGGACTTTTGATATTTGCCCAAAGCTTATTTAATTGGCACTTTTTTGCTCTGCAGCTGTAAAGAAAAAACACTCCAGGGGCTGCTGTGTTTGTTTTGGGATGGTAAATATCAGAAACGGGCAGCATATGGTGAATCACGAGCCCATTCATCTTTATCTGCTCAGTCGGTAAGGCCGTGTTAGCTAACAGCTAACGAGCCTGCTCAGTCTGCTGTAAATCTAGTGATAGCGTTTTGATTAATGTTAATTGCCCTGGGTAGCCAAAAGACTTTCTTAGAAGAAGTATTTATCTCAAGTGCTTTGCAGTGTTTACAGGTGTTGTTATGCTGGGATAAATGATTGTGTCCATTGTTTTTTGTTTTTGCTGACAGTGCTGGTTAATGTTTCAATAAAAATCACATCTTTTTCACCCTCTAAGTAAGATTTTTATTTTTTATTTTTTGGTATATGCAGCATTTAAAGTAGAAATGACAAAAGCCCACAAGGCCAAATAAATACCTAAAATACAGTTGAATTCACAACTGTAAATGCTTTTTTTCTGTTGGTGTCTAAGCAGTAGGAAAACAAAGTGTTTTTTTTTTTATTCAAATATTTTAAATGTCAGCATTTTGCATCCATGTAAACAGATTATATTGCAGTACATCAAATGTTTGCATTAGGTTAATTAACTGGGCACTCATAAAAATACTGAAATAGAGGCTACAGCAAGTAATATGGTTAGTGAGACTTGCTATGATATATGGTTTGGAGATAGTGATGCTGACAAAAAGACAGCAGGCAGTGCTGGACATGGAAGAGGTGAAGATGCTAAGATTTTCACCAGGAGTGACCAGCATGACAGGATTAGAAGTGCATCAGAGGGACACCTCCGATCGAGGAGTTTGGAGACAAAGTTAGAGAGACAAGGTTGAGATGGTTTGGACATGAGTAGAGGAAGGATAGTGGATATACTTGACAAAGGATGTTGAATACGGAGCTACCAGGCAGGGGAAAAATACGAAGATATCAGAGGAGGTTCATGGATGTACAGAAGACTGGTGTGACAGCGGCGAGTGCTATGGACAGGGTGAGACACATTCAGATGGGCGCCACAGAGATATTTATAAAAATTATGTGAGTTTTGCATTCATTTCTTCTTTCTCTTTCATTTGATGTATTTTGGCTTTTTTTTTTAATACTGCAAGTTTTGTAAATTTTGTAAAAGTGATTATTGATGTTATTACCACATTTAAGAAAAGGCCTATGCACTTTTTTCTGACATTCTGCCTTGGCTATTATGTGGCTGTAGTTTAATCATAAAAAAAACCAACAACATTGTGCTTTAGTCAGAGCCTACACGTAAAGGAGGCTCTGAAATATTAAACAAGTTAACAAAGTCGGCACAGATCATAGTCTGTGATACTTCGGCTTTCAGCCAGTTTCACCAGATATTTCACCTTTCTTTCTTTCTTTCTTCTGATAACTTCTTCGGAGTATTTTCATTTGCTGCTTTTAACCAGCTGCTGAGCCTTTTCACATTATACACAGTTGCTGGTTTAGTTCAAGATTTATGGCTGGGCAAATTCAGCCCTTGATGCTTTTTAGCAATAAGAATGATAACATTTTCACCCCTTGGTTTGCAGAGAAAAAAACTGCATATCTCTTCACACGGTGGTGATTTTTAATCTGATAACCCTGGATTTTCCACAGGTGTTGTGCAACTTAGCTGCTGTAATTCACTGCCTTCAGGGTTTTTACAGCTGTGCCGTGTTTATGTGAAAATAGACACAGACTGTGAGTTTGGCACTGCAGCCCTGCAGAAGAGGTGAGGAAACCACACTGGCTATCAGGTTAAATTGAACCACAACCACTGACTAATCAATAATTAAAATATTATTAGGTTTAAGCCATAATTTAGATTCTGTGTAAATTATTTTCTTTGTGATGGCAAATTCATAAATTGGAACCACCTAGAAAATGTTATAAAATCATACGCTTGGTTTTCTATGTTTTAGCCCCATCATTACATGAAATTTCAGTAATTATTTTAACATAATGATTTTGAAAATGACCCCAATTATCTGCACTAACTCTCAAGTAGTGACATAATCTCAGTGTTGAAGCAAACAAAGTGCATGTTAGTAGTAGTGATATGATGGAAGTGATGCAGAATTTAAGAACTAGCAGTGACAAATATATTTTGTCTCCAAAAGCTGTCTGTTTTATTCATTACGAAAATTTGAACCAGATCACAAAGCTCCACTAAAAATCTTTGTCAATAATCATGTGAAGACAAGTTTGACAAGCCAGCAAGAAGTAGATATTCAGAAATGTTCTTTATGATCAGTTTAACAAGTCTGTTGGGATAATGTTGGAGAGAGTGCCCAAGTACAGGACTCAAAGGCTGTTGGTTCATGCAATGTTCATTGCTGATGCCAAAAAAATGGAGCACTGAGTTTCAACGGGCAAGTAAACAAAAACAGGAATCCACAAAAAGGGCAGAAAAGACACATGGAACTTAAAAGCAAAGAAAAAGATGAGGCTATATATACACCATTTGGGGTGACTGGACTAAGGCTTGAAAGACATACAGGTGCAAAGAGTTAGACGATGGTAAATGTATTGAGGGTGCAGCAAAGCAGGAAATAACATTAATTCTGGATGCAAGAGAACATTAACCTTCAAAAAAAACATTAAGTAACTAAAGATAGTAGAGAAGAAGGTAAAAATTAAAACCGGAAAATATAAGAACTGAAAAACAATAAGTGTGTTACAGACACCCAGGACCACAACAACATTGGCAGTTACAGTATATCCATATTTTGTTGAACAAAGACACAATTTCTGTAATTTTGCTGCTGTACACGACCTCAGTGGATTTTAAATCCGTCAATATGAGATTGAGATGCGGACGTTCAGCTTTCACTCGAGGGCTTTTACTGCAGCTGCTTTCAGTTGGTTCTTCTTTGGAAGTCCTTTTGCTTTTAGTTTTGTATTTCATGACTGAGAAGCTGCTATATTAGTTTGAGCTCAGGTGTCTGAGTTGGCCATGCTGAAGAGCACCCCATTGCTTTGTCCTGAGAATCTCTTGGGTTAGGGCTGTGCGATATGACCAAAATCTCATATCCCGATATAAGACATATCATCCTGATAACAATATATATCCCACAATAGTGCATTTTCTGTAAATTCTGTGAATCTCGGGCAACTCAACTTGTGTGAGGTGTTTTTAGCTGGGTGTTGTGTACCTGGAGTCGAGTGTTTTGACCGATGCATGAAACTATATATTCTTAGATATTTTATTTTGATCACCTGACAGTTCTTTTTTGCTTCTCATCCGTAAATTCTCTCCATACTCTTTCATGTGATTCCTGTAGGTAGGTGGTAGAAGATGTTTGTTGTGTTTGAGTTTGTGGTGGGGACCAGTTTGCGGCATAAGTACAGTTTTCTGTTCCGTGTCAGACTCACCATAACCAAACCATGTCCATGCTACAGAGGTCCTTCTGTTTGGATCAGTAATTAGTTACTAATTACTTTTTTCAAGTAACTTGACCAACACTGATAGTGGCCCATTAACACTGGAAGCCATATGTGCCCATTTTTATTTAAATTTTTTTTCTGTGCAGATTTTTTTAAAATGTTGTCTGTAAATGCCTGGACATTGTGTTCTCCTTTTAACAAACACTGAGCACACACACACACACACATAAACACAAAGCAAACTGGAACACAACACAACAATAATAGTACATACGGTCATGGGATAAGATTCACAATAAAACAAAATTGTCCATAAAAGAAAAATGACTTCTTCCACCTTGTACGATTAGCTTAGCTTTTGTGGGCTAAATAACAGCCATTTCTCCCACCTTTTCTCTCCCACCTCTTTTTGAAGTGTTATTGCATATGTCAGCTGTTCCTAAGCATGTAGATTTTTAACAGTGTGTCTGAACAAGGTGTTCGTGGGTCGGTTGCTCTGGGGCCAGCACTCAGTGATGGCTTTTTTGCTCGCTTCTTTCCGCCTATCTTTTTGTCTGTGTGAATTATTTCATTTGGAAAGTGTCCAAGGTAAAGGCCTCCCTGTTCTTGAGTGAGTCCAGCATTTTGCACCTTTTTGTAAACTCTCTGTATTTACGTTTATGAAGATGTCTCTTGATTGTAGACCCTGACTTCTTGAGAGTGTCCTTGAGAGGGTAAGATATTATGATTTTTTTTTTTTCTCTTAACCATGGAAAGAATTCTTTCATGGTGTACAGCAGACAAAATACGTCTTTCTGAAAGTGGAACAACATTTAATTTATTCCTTTGTTATGTTCTGCCGTGTGCAGCTACCGAAACTCCCATAGAGGTTCATTATCTTGTTAATAGTGTTAGCTCCTCTTTGTGTATGATGCTGGCTTGTGGGCTTCTCTGAGAAAGAAACAAATCATATAGGTTTGGCTTCCTAGTATAACTCATAAACGTACACCTTGAAGCAAATAATTCATAAGCTGGAGAGAAAATGGAGTGGGGAAAGGAAAATTTGCTTCTCCATTAAAAAAAGCTAGGACATGTTATTGGGAACAACCCCCAGTGTTTTTTCAGCACTGCAACTGGGCTGACAAAGAAACAGAATTTGGTTAAGCCACTTTAAGTAGACATTACTTGATGAACTTATTTACAAATAATATTGTAACTGCAAACTACCAACCCACAAATAAAGCTGTCAGATAAACAAATAAAGCAAATAAATAAGAATAAATTTAAATAACAATAATCAAATCAAAATAATTCACGGCTGTCCCACCAACTTATGATTAAGTAGAGCAACTTCAGTAACTGCTGATATTATTTAAGACTTTCTCTCCAGTCAGTTTTTCTATACTAACTTCATTAATTCTTCCTCCAGTGCAGATTCAACGTGTCTACCAAACCCTGTTCCTACTAGACTGTTCAAATAAGTCTTATCATTAATTATGTCTTAAGTTTTAAATATGATAATTTTATCTCAATTAAGAGGACATTCCCTAATCTACTGCTGCTACACACCCACTCCGACACACAATGAATAAGCAGTGCAGATTCAAACTTTAGAGTTAGTTAAACTTGCACACAAAAACGATCAAATTCAGTACAAGGACACACAAATACAGAGGCAAGATTAAACCTTAGGGCGTCTCTTTAAGTAAGAGTTCAATTATCAGAGCACCAAGCTCAGCTGATAAACAGTGGACATTAGGTTTGCTTCTAGAACAGCTTAATTACTATAAACTCGACTAAATTCAGCATCATTATACAGAGAGCTATCACAGCCTCCTCTGTCCAGGTCAGGTATCTATGCAGTCAGAGCATTACTTGCCTTTGAGATCCAGCCGAGGTTGATCAAAGTAACTGAGCGCACCTACATGTATGTGGGTATACAGAGCTTTGAAAATGTTGGAATAAAAAAAACAAAAACGTCCGCTCTAGAAGCACAGTGTGCCTTTATTATATGGCTACTGCTAACCCCAAATGATAGTGAAAATTATTCTCATTATGATTTAATGTTATGTGAAATTATTATATTTATAGCACATATAATTGCAGTTTATTCTTGCATGGATTTTCTTTTTGGATTTGTTCAGTGGAAAGATAGTCCCGCTCTCTGGCTGGAGGCTCCTGCAGGACTCAGTCCCATAAATCTGTAGATATACATTTACTTCGTGTGTGCAGAATTACTGGGAGCATAAATCCCTGTGATAAGCTTCCTCCCCGATGGCCTGTGCTGCTGCTTTTTTAAGGAGATTGTTTTTCAAAAATGCTGACACATGACAGGGTACAGTGGTATTACCAGATTGAACAAAATATTAGCCTCAGAAATAAAATACTTACAGGAAGGATTTCTAACCATTCATCATATTTCTGTATGGTTTTAAATAAGATTGTGTGGGATGAGCGCAAACAGGCAGACGTATTGATATCGTAACTGTAGTCTCAGCACTATATTAGCATGCCAATAGCAATCAATTGATGTGATGTTCCACCTGAACTTATTACCATTACTGTTAATATTATTATTATTGTTGTACCCACTATCTGACAAGAAGAAAAATACCTATTGGAGGATAGTAGATAAATAACATTTGTACTCTTAGAGACTCGTTCAATAAAAATCTGACATCAGTGCAGCAATATACTCCTTTCTATTGCAGAACTTCAATTTTACTCTGCAGTGAAGATTAATATCTGAAGAGGCCCCGTAACTTTCAGTAGTTTTTCAAAGTATTTTATAATAAGAGTTTGATTTTTATGCTCTCTGCATCAGATTGCACGTTTCTCTACTGATTGACAAACTAAACTATATCACGATACGGCTTGGCTCACGCTGATAAACTAAAAATGAATTTTTCTGAAAAGGTGACTTCATGGGAATTTTTAAAAGTGATAAACAATGCTGTGATCAAAGTTAGATTTGGTCACAGATTTGATGTCATATTCTATCTCAAACTATAAAATGGTAAATGGACTGGTTCTTATATAGCGCGTTTCTACTCTTCTGAGCACTCGAAGCGCTTTACACAACTTGTGCATTCACCCATTCACACCCATTCGCACAAGCACATTGTTCTAGGTGCTTTCTAAGTAACATTCACACACTTTCATACTCCGATGGATTTGGCATGCAGACTGGGGGAAGCCAGGAATCGAACCACCAACCTTCCGATCAGTAGATGACCTACTCTACCGCCTGAGCTACAGCCACCCAAGGACATAATTAAAAGAGATAATAAAATGCGCATTTAGATAGAATATGGATTACTTCAGCAGACTCGGCAGTGCTTTTTAACATACCATCTTTAATAATTTTACATTATTAAATAAACTGGCAGATGCATCTGCAGCTGTCTGGCTTATTATGAGCATTTAAGAATAAATTTAGCCATTTTGAAATGGAATCACAAGTGTTTTCTGCACGAATATCCAGACAAACATAAAACTTTAATTGATTTTAGAAGAATACTACTTACAGCCTTCTTGCTATGCATATTAGGGTAAAGGAAAAATGAAAAAAATAAAGTGAGACAGTTTTCATCCTCTGACTGGGACTACGTGAGGGAAGCCTATATGTGTGTCATCTTACATGAGCTGATCCACATTTCAAGTGGCTGCATGTGTACAGGGTTGTTCAGCGACAGTTGGTAATGAATTGGATTACCTTCATTAAAACAGTAATGTCCAGCTGTATGCAGTTTGCATATATCATGGTAAAAAGAATATAGTGTTCGTTCACTGCAATCAATTGAGCTCTTAGTCAGAGGATTTCTCTTCCTCTCACATCTTATCCCTCTCCTGTCTCATTTGTCTTCACTCACTGCATTGATGTCTTCCTATTACCACTGATTTGACTTGTCTGTTAGTGAATACCTAATCACAGTGAAGATGCCACGCTTTCATTCCTTGAAGGCTTTCTCCTTTGCTCTCATTTCATCGTTTGGGTGACAACTGTTCCTTGCTGGAAGGGGAGATGTGCCACATTCAGTTTACACAGCCATAAAAGAAGCCTGTACGTGGCATGACCTACTTTGCACACCTGCCTACACACAGACGCCCATGCGCATGCATGTGTTGTTTGAAATGTAATGTTAAAGGATTTCTTTATGCACCCAAGGACAGTTCTGTAGGTAGCTTTGGGGGTGCCTTCGGGGTTGATTTCAAGGTCTTGGTCAGCAGTGCACAGCTATGCTATGGAAAAATTTATGAATAAGTGATGTAGCTGCTGTCCTGTCTAGAAAATTCTTTTTAACCTTATCTCTTCAGTAACTCAGTCTTGGTGTCACTTAATTATGGGTAAAGTTAAAGCTTTTCTTTCTGGCTCATGTCGCTAAGAAACATATTTTGTAGTGATAATTTGACAGTACCAAGACTTTGTGTCATATTTGTTGATATTTTTTAAATTTGATCTCATCTTACTTAACGGTCCTAACAAGTATTTTTGATTCTTTCAAGACAGCACTGAGCGTCCATTCTCCAGTGGTCTTCACCTGACAAACCCTGTTGCCGCTTCAGCTTAAGGTAGGACAGATTCTGTCTTTGCCATCATAGTCTTATGAATATGTTGGCACATTTGAGTCCATTGTTTTAAGTCACTTCCAGTAAATGCTCTGGAGGGTCAGCTGTCTTTGAGATGTTAACGTCTTGGTCAGTGATCTGAAACTGTTCTGAATAGGTAACTTAGTTGCCATGTTAAAAGTGACCATAGCAACAGGAAGTTGTCACTATTACAAGTATTTTTGTTAACAGTGGCAAAAAGAAACGTTCTTTGAACTTTGAATGTGATGTTTTGAGAGGAATTTAAAATAAATGAAAGTTCTCTGATCAAAAATAAATTGTTATCATATAGAAAAGATGTCTTTGTAAAAAAAGAAAGTTTTGCGACTTTTTGACACCCCTCATACATATTTTATAGCAAAACAAAATTGGCCAGCCATACTCGGTGAACACTATAATACATTCAAAATTTATCTTTGCATCTCAAAGCCTGTGCATGTCTACTCCTATTTTAAATCCAGTAGTGCTACAAAAGAGCATGAATATGGCTCAAGTCTTAGGATTTTTTTTTTTAAAGAAAAGGACACAAACTTTTTTTTTTTTTAAATTTAACAAGTTGTATCTCGTGTTTATGTGTTGCTCTGCACAGCACCACAGAGGTGCAGCAGTTATCTCCGTCTCCTCACAACAAGAATGTCTTGGTGTCTAATCCACAAGCTGGCTGGAGTCTTTGTCTGTAGAGCTTGCATGTTCTCCCTGTGCCTGTGTAGGTTTTTTCTTGGTACTCTGGCTTCCTCCTATAGTCCAAACACATACAAGTTAGGTTAATTGGTGACTAAACTTGCCTGTGGGTGTGAATGGTTGTCTTTCTTTCAGTTTTAACAGTCCAGGTTGTACCTTGCTTCTAGGATAGACTACAGCCCTCCTGTGACCCTGAACTGAAAAGGCAGTTAAGAAGATAGATGGATAGATTTTTTTTTAATGCTTTATTTTTGGAAGTGTGGTTAGTGAGTGTGCTAAATTCTGTTCAGCCTGAGATCAATCATTTGTAACACAAAGACAAAAAAAAAAGATGTCAAGAATAATAAACATGGGAAAGGTGTTGGTAATAGACTTGTTAAATATTTGTGCGTCCGCTCAGAGTCACTGGCACTGGAGCGATACAAAGACAAATCACCATTCTGGACCTGGGCGAGAATATAGCCTATTTGATTTGCATTTGAGTTTTAGAAGTGTTGTGAAACTCGATCCATCTCTCCATTCTGCTCTGCTTTTTCACAGCATGTCATAGTAGCAGTGCAGCTAAGCGAGTTAGCGCAGATGTCTCTCTCGGGATTGTTTTCCAACTCCTGCTGCGGGATCCTTAAATGCTCCCTCGGACAACAAAAATATCTAATCTCTAGTGTTTCTGCCCCAGGGCCTCTTACCATTTGGGCGGACCTGAGAGGCCTGTGATGTATGTGCCTAAGAGCTAGGGCTGGGCGATATGGCCTAAAATCCATATCGCGGTATAATTTGAAGCACGTGCGGTAACGATATATATCGTGATATATTCTTTTCTTCTGTATAACGTATTTTCCACACTATAAGGCACACTTAAAATCCTTTAATTTTCTCAAAAATTGAGTGTGCCTTATGTATGAATTCTGGTTGTGCTTACTGACCTCGAACCGATTTGGGCGTGCAGAAATCTGTTTAAAAATGTTTTAGTACAACTTTGGTAAGCCACACTGCTTGATGGATTGTCAGAGCATTACGGCTGCTGTAGTGAGGAGCTTCGCAGAGTAATCTGGGTCCAAAACTCCATCCGCTTCAGGTCCCAAAGTCAAACGAACACAGAGTTAAAAACGGTCTAAATTCTTTCATCTTTAATAAAATCATCAGCGTTGCTGCTTTACCAGGTGTAACAATTTAACATCCATGCATCCATGAAAACAGAATTTATTAAATTTAACGGAGTTAGAAGTTAACAGGAAGTTAGCTCGCTAGTTTCCACCTAAACATGACATACCATGTTCTGACTGAGAGATTTTTGAAACTAATTAAAACATACAGCTCTGCTACCACTTCCAACATAAATGAAGACAAAAAACTAAACAGCAGTGGCGTTTGCAGGGTTACTGAAGTTGGACTACCTGGTATATAATGTTGTGCTACGTGATTGCTAGCGACACAGCTATGTTAGCATAACATTAGCACAGTGAAGGTGGAGGATGAACGCCAACTTTTTTTCCACTCGATAAAAGTTAACGTGAGGGATGCTGGTGGTCAGGGACAAATGCAATCGCATAGCAGGATGCTATACACGTGGCAAACTTCAGTCAGGAGAACAACTGAGATCATTCATCCACAATACAAGATTAGTTATTAATATACTGCAACAACATGGATAGAACAGCTGCGAGAGAATTCAACATTAATGAATCAATGTTACGGAAGTGGAAGGAATAAATGTTGCCTACAGCTGCCTTTGTCTCCAGATTCATTGGGTCTGGTTCACTTTTGGTAGCACATGACGGTTGGCTGTCCTGAAAATTTAACATTTCAGAGCTAATGTTATTATAAGCATACAAAAACATTTCAGCTAATTGAAATAAAATTAAAAGTAGGGCTGCTCAATTAATCGAATTTTAATCTAAATTGCGATCTGGGCTTTCAATGATCATTGAAAATTACTGAGCCGATTATTAGCACCTCCCTCGTGCTTTACTCTCGCGCTGCTCCGTGTGGCAAATCGAGCGCACCTCTCTGCGTTTCGAACACGCGTGACAACAATTAAGAGGACCCGAGGGAAGCTCGGAAAGCTAAGCAGAAGTTATTTGGAGAGGAGAGGATAATGGCTGCTGAAGAAAGAATGCTGTTGGTTGAAAAGAGAGGTAAAACGACTTCAGTGGTGTGGAAGCATTATGGGTTTGCGGAGTCAGACGTGGCTCAAGTAGACATAGTGTGTAAACTTTGCTACGGTGTCGTAGCTGCACCACAGAGCAACACTACAAATTTATTCAATAATTTATTTTAATCAAAAGTTACAACTTTCAGTGTTTCATTTTATTTTTGTTCAGGCAGCAACTTTAGTTGACATACCTCAATGTCAGTTTGATGCAATTGTGCATTCTGTGGCTACACAGCTTGCTTTGATGTTTGGTTATTTGTATGCATAAATATTATGCAGTATTTTGAAGTTCACTAAACATAGATGTTTACATTTTTCATTAATTTTTTGTATTGCAAACATTTGCACTGTTATCAGTATTTGCACACTATTTTATATTATTTTTTGGAAATCTTTAAAGCCATTATTCAATACATTGTTATTGTTAAATAAATATCGTCAAATAATCGAGATCTCAATTTCAGTGAAAATAATCGTGATTATCATTTTTGCCATAATCGAGCAGCCCTAATTAAAAGCCAGACTTAAAAAATAAAAACAAACTGAAATAGTACTTGGTTGTTTCAAAAGTGGCCAATTTATAATAAAGTTGTAAAGGAAATGTATTCAGTGTTAGTTTTTGTATATTTGATTAAATTTGTCACAATAATGATGAGGGATTAATACATGTGTGTGCTGATACAAGGATGTCTATACTGTATGATTGTAAGTTGTGTGTTTGTGCTGAAATACATGTTGTAAACTTCATAAATGGTAAAATATACTGAAATCAGCACAGCTACTCTGTACACTAACACTAAGGCGAGGTACAGTGATGTGCAGAGATCTTTAGTCATCCTTTAATTCTTTTTATTTTGCTTTCAGGGATCTAACATCTGAACAGTAGCTCTCCAGGTTTAATTAAGTTTTTAAAGTTTGGGGTTTTTTTTTTTTTTTTTTTTTTGTGGAAATTGACTGCTCTTTCAATCACTTTCAGTCCACGCTTTGTACCTGATCATTTTTAAAGGAATGCCACTTGACCCATGAAACATCGAAGCATAAAACGGCACCTAACACAAAGGATGAACCAATTAATGTTTACACATAACTGACAACTAATTTTAAATGATATCTTTAGGCACTTTGTTACCAGCAGTCTGTTGCAAAACCAAATAATTTGTTCCCATTTCTTTAGTCAAGTCTATGAAAAACATTCTTCTAATAATATTTGTATGTTTGAGGAAAGAAACAATGATGAGAGGATAAAGTTATGCACAAGTTTGTAAAATGGAAAATTAAATTAACAATTATTATTTTGTAAAAATATTTCTTATTTTTACATTTTCATATTTTAAAGTATGTCATTAGTAGTAATCATATCTACAGCAGACAAATAATTATTGGAAATTAATAACAGCCCTCGAAGTACTACTCATGTCTCAATTTTTCTTTTCTTAAAAATTGTTATTAAATCTCAAGTCCCTGGCTCTTCAGTCTCTTACGCTTAATCTAAATATTCTTACGGAGCTTATTGTACTTCTGTCCATTTTTGTCTCCAGTCAACTGACAAACTAACCTCATACCGTCTCTTATTTCTCCTGAGATGTCACCGACTTCTGAGCCACAGGAATAGGCTTGAGGGAGGCTTTTAATACTGTTGATCTCTTTTTACTTTTGTCCGTGTTTTGTGCTCTCCTGAAGCATATGCTCTCACACAAAGCCGGTATTCTCTCCCTTAACTGCGCATCGTGTCACACTTTTGCTTGCCAGGAGACAGAGGGTGGGCATCTACAGCCTTGTGGGTGTAAATGTATCTATAAGTATCTTTTTATCTTAACACCCAAACCACCACTTCCACCACGTGCGATCAGCCATCCCTTGTTCTGGCCAAACTTGTAAACAACTTTTCATCTGAACTCATGCTGGTGGTATAAAGGGCTCTTTTAGATTAAATAAAAAAAAATAAAATAAAAAAAAAAGAACAGAAAACTTTTGCTTCAGTTTCTTACTTTACTAGGTCATGTGTGGGGATTAGGATGGAGGGAGGAAAAAACCCAAATTACAAAAACAGTTACTGAGAGTGTTCTAGATTGATCATATTATTCAAAAGGAAAAAATGCATCGGTCAGTCTTGATGGTAATAAATAATATGTAATTCTGTCACACACACAAATATCCTAAATATCTTTTGTAGGCAAAAGAGAACTTAACATTGAAGTTTGCTGTTTGGTCATAGGCAGGGACCAGACTCTCATTAGCAGTGATGGTACTTGAGAGAGCCTCTTCCTAGTTGGACATAACGAGAAACATTTCACCACCGAGGAGTAGCAGCTTTACTTCACCCTATCTCTAAGACTGAGAACAGACACAGTTCAGAGAAAGTCCATTACTGCTGTTTGTATCCTGAATCTCATTCTTTGGATCACTACCCACAGCTCGGGGCCATAGGTGAGTTTAACCTTGGGACTTCTCCTTTTCTGGCTTAAAGCCACACTTTAAGACCCAGAGAGGGTAATTCTGATACTAGCAGCTCTGCACTCTGCTTAATCAATGGAGTCACATCATCTGCAAAAAGAAGTATTGAGACCTTTGAACTTTGCTGCCTCTCAAGTTCTACAAACTAAGCAAGTTCAATAGGACTCAATGGCTATCTTCATCTCTGGTGTCCACAATTTGGTTTAGGAGTTGCTACAGTGATGGACATCAAGCTTAAATCCATAACTCTGTATAGCCACTTCAGCAGTGCGCTGGAAGTTGATTATCTCCTAGACCAGGGATGTCAAACTCCAGGCCTCGACGACCAGTGTCCTGCAGGTTTTAGATGACTCCCTGGAAATAACACACTTGAATCAAATGATTAGTTCATTACCAGGCTTCTGGAGAACTTCAAGACATGTTGAGGAGGTCATTTAGCCAGTTAAATCAGCTGTGTTGGATCAAGGACATGTCTAAAACCTGCATGACACTGGCCCTCAAGGCCTGGAGTTCGACACCTGTGTCCTAGACTGAGCTGCTGCCAGATCCTCCCAATACACCCGCACAGTGCATGTAGTCCAGCCAGGCCGTTCCAGCAACTTCCCCTGATGCCTTTTCTAGCTCACCCAAAGGTAGTGATCTACAGATCAGATGATCATAATTACAGGGTCAACAATGAACCCGAGGCTTGAGGTCTTCAGGTGCCAAGTGAACTTGCAACGTTATGTTTGAAAGTATTATCAGATATGAGCAATTTATGATAATCACAGAAGCCACCACCTGGTTTCAGCTCGGCTCAGCTGTTCCTCCAGTCATGCCCCTTCGGGTTTCACGAGCTTTGAGAGTCCCCAGATGGCTCAAATAAAGTTGGGTACCTTGAGTGCTGAATGTTTGGTGCATAAGTGCAAATGACAGTCAGGGCCTGATCCTCAGGAAAATTGCGACATATAAGCACTAAACCAGGGGGGAGATAGCAGTTCATTTATATCCATATCCATGTTTTGTGTGTTTTATTTCACTTATTATATTATTAAAGCCAGTAAAGGTTCTAGGTAAACTAGAACACATTTTGATTGTTCTGCCAGTGCCTTGAACTGTATTGCAATTTGTTGGAGCCTATAAATAATGTAGTTAGCACTGTGAGGTTTACTGATTCATAAAAAGTATGTAGAGAGGAAAAAAAACACAGAAAAGATCAAAGGGAAACCACCGGCACATAGCAACGTCAGTTTTGCAGCATGAGGCTAAACAACTGATTTAAAAAGGTCACTGTTACAGCATGTATAAAATAAAATAAATACAATTTGCTGTATAAAGAACTGCAAAACAATGTTTCAGTAGATTTAGCAAGGTCATTGTAATTTTTTTTTAATTTTCTCCATGACTCCTGCCTTGCTTGCAGTGGACTTTGATGGACATAAATTGAATGCTTTCTACAGTCACATTACATTTTTCTGCAACATGGTAATGTAACTGTACTAAATTCAGTAATCACATTACAGTTGTGTTACTTCAGTTTAATACGTTTCTTCAGTTATCTGTCTGACGGGCAAGTAGAAATGAAAAATGTCCCTTTTGTTCTTGCTACACACAGCTAGCATGAAGTTAGAGTGATGTCAAGCTGAATACATGCTAATCAGCTGGGCAGTCAGAGCCTGATCTTTGGTAGTAACAAAAGCAGTGATGAGCAGATACCGTCTCGTAGCATCATAGAATTCATTTCTACCCAAACATGGTTCTCCAGTAGAATAACCAGTATTCACAGTGAAGATCTTTTTGAGCTGGTTTCAACTTTGTTGTTGGCTTGGTTGCTATACTTGGACATTGAAAGATTCAATGTGTGCCCTTGTTAGGATAGGAATTCGTACCAGTGTGTGGGACTGTAGCCTAAGTTTAATATTGTTAAGTGGTAATTACGTGACAGTGCATTTGAGGGCATGTTATTGAGTAATGTGAAAGTAATTCAAAAACAAGTATAGCAAATTACTTTTCCCTGGGAGTAATTAAGTTAATGCTTTACTTTTACAAAAGTATCAAGTAATATGTAAGACACTACTTTTTATGTGGAGTTGCTTACATTTGAAGTACATTTGTTTTTAGACTCTTAGCTGGCTCTCAGAAGCTGTCTCAGAGTGCATTTGATACGAGCACAATCAGTTGTGCATCAAGGACTTGCTGACGTAAATTCATTTCCATACCGTTGGCCTCTGTGTACCAAAGTCCTTTGTGGAGCTTTGTTTGTGCATTGTTTATGCCACTTCACATTGTAGTGCCTGCAGGACCATCACATCTGCATGATGTGGAGAGGCTTGTGGAGTGTTTATTTGTTTCAATATCCCTGCAGGAGTCTGCTTTTTAATAGTGCATGAGCAGCTTCATACCTCTACCAAATTAACACTCTTGTGATGTTTTTGTAATGTCTCATTCCTGTTTGTATTTCAATTTCACTGTCCTCCTCTAACACCACTTTTTTTTTTTCCATTTATCAATTTGTTGTTTTTCTTCTCTCTCACTCCCCTTTTCTGTGAAACTCTTCTCAACCTCTCCCCCTTCTGTCACTATGCCAGTCACCTGGGAGTTGGGGTGCATTTGCTTGGATGTTTACCCTTATCAGTGATAAACTGTTTGGCTTGATCTGAGAGAACAGGCCTGTCATTAAGAATGGTTTATCTGATTTGGTGTTTGGGGAAGCAAATTTGTTATTATTTTTATGTAATTAAGAAGAATTCCTGTGGGTTGGCTTTTCATTCAGTGTTCCCGAAAGTATGCACAGTATCCAAACTCTGTCTAGAGTTTTTTGTGTTGTAGTTTCTATACTCTTTCTCATAACTGTCTTCATTCTGCCTCATTAGGGTTCCCTGACTAATTGAGATTATTCTTTAAGGCTGTATATTAGAGTGAATTTGCACTGATATGCCTATCCATTTTATACTGGTTAACTGCATCTGGATTGTGGGTATAGAGCTGCCCAGATCTTACTTTTTCCTCATCATTGCCTCCAGCTCTTCTGGGGGGGATACTGAGGCGTTTCCAAGCCAGCCAAGAGCTGTGATCTCCTCAGATCATGGCTAAGCTCCCGTTGCCTCCATCCCTTAAACACTTAAACAAGACGAGGCAGAAAAGAGCAGAGCAGAAGACAACACACTGAACTTGCCTTCTATTGATGTGGCAGGGTAGCAATATGGAAAAACTGTAATTAGCATAGAGGTTCAATAACTGACCATCTCTCAGATCAGCCAGGCAATTATTCGTAATCACATTCTCAAGTCCCCCAGTGGAACAATATAGTCCACAGAAGATGATGGTCTCTGTAGATGGTGGACCCACACAAAGATGGCTCCACATAGTTTTTCCTGTTCACCGGGTGATACTTCCATCCTTGGTGAGGACTCCCTGGAGTTTGTGATGCTATAAAAGTTGTCTTTGGAGTCACACCCGCTTTTCTGTGTATCGCACCAGAAAACATTTGTCCTTCCTCCCTAAGAGTCCATTGGCCTGGACTGACATAGTGATTAGCACACTAGGCTTCAGTTTGTCTTTTTTGCTTTCCCTGTTTTATTCCACAGAAAGGGGCTTTCTAAGTCAGTCTCTCTCTCTCTCTCTCTCTCTCTCTCTCTCTCTCTCTCTCTCTCTCTCTCTCTCTCTCTCTCTCTCTCTCTCTCTCTCTCTCTCTCTCTCTTCCCCCCCCCCCCCCCCCCACTTCCAGACCAGCCCCTGCACACTGTAACTCTGTTTTTGTGCTCTCATGGAGTTGCCTCCAAATTAAGTTCTGTTCCAAACAAACTAGCCATAAGCAGAAGTGGCCCTCCAACACAAAGTCTGCATCAGCCAGGTTTACAAAACACACACAGTGAAGGTGCAACACCTGTTTTTTGTTCGAGTCAGCTCCACACACGTGCAGATATTAGTGTGTTAAAACTGATTATCCTTTCAGAAGAACACACAGAATTGAACCGTGCCAGTGTTCAATGTTCAATTACAATGCTTCCCTAAATCCTAAATAGGGCCTAATCATTGCAGAGTGTTTTTAATCTTAAGGATTTTTTGAATGACGACAGATAGTAGGATTTTGTAAATAACAATAAAATTAAAACAGACCAGGCACATTTTGAGCACGTAACAGGCGTCTTAATTGTTCTACTTGATAGTATTGTGCATCTCTTTAGATACCAAAGTTTCTGTTGTTCTTCAGAGAAAGGTGAAGGTGTCCAAAAGGTCATACAAGTAAATTCCCTCTTATTGTGAATTCAATTAGCAGCTACAGTAAGACTCCACATGCAATTACACTTGTCATGGTGGGTGTATAGGCTGGATTGGACACACACACACACACACACACACACACACACACACACACACACACACACACACACACACACACACACACACACACACACACACACACACACACACACACACAGAGAGCCACTCTTCATCACAAAGTGACTGTTTGTGTTTTGACTGTGTTAAATTGTGGCCACCATCCTGCATCACACAAACGTGGTCATTTCTCTCAGTTTTCAGTGGGCTGCATGGAGGCAGCTGACACAGTCCAGCTGAATTCTGCCTGAGCCCGACCCTTAAAGCGGGCCAGGGTATAAAAATCAAACACACTGGACTTAAGGGATCAGATATGCTTTGGCACATCACGGATGTGTGTCAAGCCCCTCATTTAGGCTCAAGTTACCTTGGAAAGTCCTAGCAGGGGAATCTTGCCCCTGATATTCTAGGTGTCTGAGCCCATCCAACGTGGTAAGGGACACAGATGTATTTTTCACAGATGAATACCCAGAATTGCTGAAACTAGCATTGACTTGAATATCTTATAATCTTAGTCGCCACATGTCCTTACAGGCTAGTTCAATGTAAAGATGTGTTTCTCTAACAGTTTTTAACCTTAATTATACCTAAGATGAAACATACTCTAACATACACTGGTCCTCATTTGTAGCTGGATAAAGAGCAGCACTCCACTAGCCCGCAGAAGCTGGATTATTACAAAACCACCTAATTTTTCATTCTGCATGTAATGTGGCCCAGTTACTGTTGTTTACATTCTTTCACTGACAATTAGCATTATTTGCTGCCCTCACATTGACATGTAATCTTTTGTGGACATTTTTGCTGCATTCCCATGACATTAATCAGCTGCTCTACAGGGCTCTCAACTTTTTGTTAGCATGTGTGCATGCTTTAGTGGATACTTGTTTAAGTGCGCTAATGGCATAGTGCTGTGTGTCATGTCCAACCCCAGTGGCTGTTTTTCATCTTTTTTTTATGCGTTTTTTTCCAGCGTAGGGCTTTCTTTCCTCTAATCAAGCTACAGTAGAGTGAAAGGCTAGTTTTCCTTAGACTTTATTCAAATCACTGTCGGTGATATGAAATGTAGCTTTCCATGTAGAAATTGTTACTCTAAATACATTTTGCCATTTATCTTTTATTTTATGACTTTTACAAATTTTTTTTTTAATGGATTGGTGACTGTGTACTTTGTTTTTTAAACATTGTCTATGTTATTTTAACTCTTTTTAATTAACATGTAAAACATTGTTCACATTTGACATCAGTTATGACTATTTGTATATGGAATGCAGGAGTAGATTATCCTTATGCTTTTGGGTATAAGCAGTCAAACTACTTCTTCTGCAGGATACCACTGCTCACCTTTATGGATCGGGTGAGTAGTGTATAGGAATTTCTTTTACTTATGTATTAATCACATTATTTTATTGTATAATGCCTTGGTGCCACTGGATTTTAACAAGTCTCACACTCATACATTAAGACAAATGGTGGGGGTGTAGTAAGGAAGTTGGGGGAAGCAGACCACTCCACAGGAAGAGTCTTTTGTGTCTTTGAGGACTCTGGGAGGTAGCAAGGGAGTGTGAACCTTAAGGTGTGAAACAGCTGTGTACTGCCTTTTGTTCCTGAAGAAGGTATTTAACTGAGAGCCATGCTAGGCTCAGGAAGACTCTGCTGACCGTCTGCCCCGCGGTCATGTAGGCTCTCCACAAGCTTGGTTGCCTGTTCTTTGTGTGTTTTAATTAAAGAATGTTAGCTACCGCTCACCGCTCGTCTGCAGGCTTTATTTAATGGAAAACTTCCACAACAGTAGTAAACATTTAAAGCAGCCACAGTCGTGGTACTGAATCAACTTGCTTCTTGGATGCCCCACTGTGGGATTATGCTGGAGAGATTGCGTATCATTTCTGCCCTGAGCTCAAAACAAAAGCTGCAGGTAGAGGCTGGGCAGAAGGACCTGCAGCTCCCATGGCCAGGACCTGGATAAGCAGGAGAAAATGAATAGTTGGGTGGACTGATAGATGGATAGCACAGTTATTTTGTTCCAAAGCCTGTGCTGGCAGGTTAAGAATGCTTATCATTGCCTTTTTTAGATGAGGAAGCACAACAGAAAGAAAAAAGAACAAACAAAGCCAGTAAATGGTTTGCTTATCTTTGTGCTTTTGTGCACCATAATTACATTTTGTAGCAGTTCTTTGGAGTGACTTTTCCTGCTGTTTACATCAAAATATAGGCAAAGTCTTGGAGTGAATTCAGAAACAGGCAGGAGATAAACATCTTAATGAGAGGACAGACATAACAAATGCAGTTGGTTCTGTGGGCATGAGCACACTAAGTAATTTGGTGATTGTGAAAATGACGTTAATTGTATGCTGTGGTCTTCTCAGTGTCACGCAGACGAGTAATTTGAATGGAATAAGTCATAAAAGACAAGAAAGCACGAATAAAGCCATGGGACCCTTAAAAGGAATAAAGGCAGATATTAAAACTGTAGGAGTGGTAATATTTCTGTATTGCATTATATTTTAAGATGTTCCACGTAGGATTGTCCACCCCCATGCAGATATGACATTGAGAATTATTCCTTACAGTCTAATTCTTAGAGTCCTTACAGTCTAAGGAGCACAGGAGTCAGTCACAAAATGACTCTCTTGTTACACATTTTGTAGCAACTACAATATCACTTTTATAACCAACACAAGGTTGTGTTGATTAATGTGGTACTAAAGCATCCGAATTAAATAAAGTCACTGACGTAGTTCTGAATTGCAAAGCATTATTGGAATCAAAGTAAATTAAAGTGATTTTTATTGTATTAACACCGATGTTCATAACCGATTCAATCACTAGCTATGCGTCATTTTATGTCATTACTTGCCTGGAAGCTTGGAAGGCAGAAATCTAGCTCTCATTAAGCTTGTCATTATCTGATGTTCTATAAATTTTAAATGAGCTTTTTCAGCATGTTAGTTAAAAAAAATATTACTAGTCCAAATAAATGAGAAGTAAAACCAGAAAAGAAAAAAGTCTTTAATGCAGCAAGGTTATTTAACAAGCTTACATTGGCTTTTGCAAGCCAGGATGTTAGTGTGCTTGAAAAAAGACCCAAAAACACAATTTAGATGTACTTTTACCTTCCTGCTATGCATGGCATTGTTGCATTGAACACAGATTTTTACAGAAATTGGGCTGTTGTTAAACTTAATTGGTTCTCTTTCTACAACCCCTGGAAATAAACTTGAGCAGTAGCCTCAGTGAGGGTGATAAACAGAGCAAGGTTTTAGACAGGATTGTTGTGTTGTCCTACACAGAGCGTGTTGAAGAGGCAGAAAAGCTGTGCTTGCTGTAGAAAATCCTCCAGAAAGATATAGGTTTTTCCAATTACTTGCTGTTGTCTTTCCTTTCTCGCTCTCTCTTCCCCTTGTGCAGCAGTGATTAAATTGGCTCAGAAATGTAATATCAGAAGTTTTAGTTAATTCAATTCTTTTGAAACAGAGGCTGTAGGCTAAATCCACTTTCTTTCAAATAGTAAATTGATGATTGTTTTTGGCATTTTTCATCCCAATGATTTTTTTAAAACATATAATGGAGGAGACATGGTGCAGTATGAACAGCGCAAGGTAGCAGATTGGACTGTAATGGCATTGTTTATGCTACGTTGTTGTTGTTGTTGTTGTTGTTGTTGTTGTTAAAATATTTTTGTTTTTGCATGTAGTAGTTATTATGCAGCCTTTTGAGGGGAAATGTTTATTCATAATATGCACAGGGTTTTATTTGTTGCTTAATTCCCCTCTTTATTGGATTTCCATTGTATTGATAGTTAAGGTGGTATTTAATATGCATGAACAATTCTCAGTTGGAAGAGTAGTTTATTGAAATTTTAGTTAAATTAGAGTTCCTTTTTCTCCTGCAGAGAAACGGGCGCAAAAGAGGGTTATTTATGTGGGATGGTGGCTGAAGAGCTAAAACGGAAGTGTTTTTCAGATTAAGGGAGAGAGAAGCTGACACAGCACAGACTTAGTGAGGGGAGAAAGCTGCGAGGAGAGAATAAGCCAGCGCAGACAGTGAGGAAGGGAGTAAATCTGACCTCAAGAGGACTGAGAAATTGCAAAGCCTCTGAGGCTCAGATTAGGGATGGAGGGATGTTGATTGATGGGGGAATGGCTAGTCTGTTGTTTATCACTGGAGTTAAGATCCTGTTAAGTAGCCTTATGCTGTGATGCGGGAGAAGAAAGAAGCAGGCAGAAGAGGGATGGGGAGGGTGTATGAGAGGAAAAATAATAGTAAGGTGGAGATTTAGAAGCTTACAGGCACATGATATTAAGAATATTGACAATATAAGGTCATATGGCAGAAATAAAGTTGATGTGAGACTTGGCACAAAGATTTTGTGGCTTTGTGTTTTTTTTATACGATATAATTTCACTTCTAGAAATTGTATTAAGCTGCCAAAAGTTTGACCAGTTGCTTCTATTATATTCATTCAGACACAGTGGGTATATTTCATTTTCACTGCCATGCCAATCCTTTTTCAGGATCTACATAGTTATTTATTTTTTCTTTCGGGGTTTTTTTTTTTTGTTTTTTTTTTTTGCCAGCAAGATTTTTTTTTTAACTTTGTTGCAACCAATACTGTATTTAAGGGGCTGCTGAAAAAGGGTTTTATTTTTCCTGCATGGGCACCACTGATGGGATTTATTACATAATTTACCTGATTTAAAATATAGAAGATTTGAGAAATGGCTTCATATTTTTGAAAATATTGCTTCGAGGAGGCATGTTTGTTAAGCTATACAGCCAGCAAAGCACAGCATGGTTATAAAGTAGTGCAATTTAAAAAAAAACAAAAAAAAACAAAAACTGAATTTCTCTTACATATTGCTTCCTTGGCTGTCTTATGGGGCACATAATAGTTTTCATAACTGAAGCCATGGTAATATATTTTTGTGCTTTTTTTTTTTCATACGTCCAGACACACATGAATGCCATATAGGAAGACGCCGCATTTTTTGGTACACCTGTTCAGCTGCTACAGATCGAAGCAACTCATTGATTTAGTCATGTAGATGTGGTCAACAGGACCTGCTGAAGTTTAAAATGAGGGTCAGAATGGTAAAGAAATTTGAAGGTGTGGTTGTTGATCACACACATTTTTTTTTTTTTTGTTTTTTTTCCCCAGAAACTGCTGATCTACTGGGATTTTCCTGCACAACAATTTGTAGGTTTGATTTCTGTAGATTCTCAGTCCGCCCAGAAAAGGTAGCCTAAAAAGCTTAAAAACAAAAGCAGCTGGTCTTCAGCAACCTTGTCTCAGGTGACCTCAATAGGTCACATGATAGGTTGTCTGAGGGGTTTCACCATTAACTTGGGTTATGATAATGTCCCATGCCTTATGTTTTTTCATACTTTGGCTCATGTGGTGACTCACATGATCGGCACCATGAGGAAATCTCTAAAAAAAAATAAATAAATAAATAAAATAAAAAAAAATTTGAAAATTTGTTTTTAGAACTGAAGAAGTCTCTTGGATAATAGAAGTCCAGTTGTCTCTTCTTTAAGCCCTTAAGACATGTCTAGGTTTTACAGAGAAAATATAGAGTGGCAGGTCATTGGGCATGTTTTTGGTGCCAAAGGTCAGGTCAGAGGCGAATGGCCAGACTGCTTTTGAGCTGACAGAAAGGCAACAGTAACATAAAATAACCACTTATTACAAATAAATTATCCAGATGAGCATCTCTGTATGCAGATTTGTTGAAGCAGATTGGCTACAGCAGCAAAAGACTACACCAGGTTAGGGCTGGGCCATATCATACTGTTCACGGTAATACCGGTATATGTTGGGCAATGATAAGAAAATGAAATATCGCTATAGAATATGGGTAAAACGTGCATGTGCAGTGCCTTTGTTTTCATAAGCACATGGCGGAAAAAGCATGGCGGCGACAGAGAATGAGAAGGGCGAAAGCAGATCGTTGAATGAAACAGATGAACCAGAATTGGTTTGTAAAAATGCTGCAACTTCAGTGGTGTGGAACTGGTTTAGTTTTAATCCGTCAGATACACAACAAAGCACTATTTTTGGTAGAGCATGCTAGCGGGCCGTCGTTATTACCGTGTTTTTTGGAAAATACGGCACACTTAAAATCAATCCTTTGATTTTTTTTCTGAAAATTGACAGTGCCCCTTATGATCCCGTGTGCCTTGTGTATGAATTCTGGTTGTGTTTACTGACCTTGAAACGATTTTATGTGGTACACGGCGCTCGAAAATCTGTCAAATGTTTTAGTACGACTTTGCTAAGCTACGAAGCACCGCTTGATGGATTGTCGGAGCATTACGGCTATCATAGGCAGGAGCCTCGTGGAGTGATACGTACTGTGCTTCAACATAGTATTACTGTATTGTGTGTGTATAACCTCTTTTTAAGTTTTGTGGATATTATACATGGTTATGCTGAGGATCTGTCGGCCAGTTTCCACTGGAAATGCCTTTTGGTTAAACTGTCAGCAACGAATTTGCATTTGCACTGTTACATTTTTATATAACTTTAATGCACATAAAAAAACAGCTGCTTGTTTAAGTGAAAATACATTGATGTTTTTTTGGGGTTTTTTGCACTAATAAAGTTGTGGAGTTGTAAAGTATTTTGTCTAGTGTCAATTATATCATCAGTTAATTCGTTATCGCAAATTTTCAAATGTATATCCTGATAAATATTTTTGGTCATATCACCCTGCTCTACACCAGGTGCCACTCTTGTTAGCTGAGAACAGGAAATCTGGCCTTGAGTCCAGCATCTTTTCCAACATATGATTATATTATGTCTTGATTTAAAATTAAACCAGCAGGCAGAATGAAGATGTTTGTTTTCTGTTTTCTTTTCTTTTTTGTTTTTTTGACCAATCTCTCCAGCTTCTTTCAACGCAGACATTCATTTCAAAGTTTGCAGTGGGGCAAGTGTGGCCCAAAAGCAGCATGAAGGGATACTTAATTAGGGGTATAAATGGATATTAGGTTGATCAATTTCCTGTGTTCAGCAGGCCTACGTTGAGAGTTAATGATTGCTCATTAAATGTGGCTCTTTTCTCAGTGTTTTCATTTTAGTAGATGCAAATCTGATGCTGTTTATCTCCATGAATTTTATCGCTTATAACTTAGTTTCCAAAGTCAATAAAAGTGACAGAGTGTGTGGGAGGTTTCATTCCTTTGAGTTCATGACTAAACAAACATTTTCAGCAGTTATTTTCTTAGTTGTGACCTCTGTGGTTTCAAACTTTAAATGTCTCAACAAATTTTGTATAAAGTGCCATAAAATATTCTGACACAATTAAAATTCCAACAAAACCAATCAACTGTAAAAGTTTTCATCGCATGTTTCCCCATAGCACCAAGATGAAGTTTGTCTTCTGTGACATTTTGACAGCTACTTGATAGGCATGGAGTTTAGTATGGATATTCTTTGCGTTAAGCAATCTCCAAACAGTACTGTGGGCTCCCCGAGGGGAACTAACCACTGGGGAGCTCCTTCAAAAACAAACTACCTTCTTTTTCTGTGTTTGCAGTCACACTATGCAATAACAAGTAAAGTGAAGTTTAATGATGGATCGCAGGATGTGAATTACAAGTAACCATACTACTTGATATTCTTAGTTTCTGGGTACTATTCAGCTATCCTTCAAGGAGCTCACCCCACTTAAACAACTCTGAAATGACTTCACCTACAGTACCTGAAACAGAATTGTGACCCTGCAGACCCTGTTTTTGTTATGTTGAGCATGTATCATACAGAATTGCAGTTGTTTGATGTGTTTGCAAGTTTCTCCTGTTTGTGGAGTACTATGTTTTCTCACAGCGCCACACATCTTTTACACAATGCCTTTTACTTAGCATGTTTTCTAAGTTTGTTGTTTTTAACAGTAGTTGTTGCACATCATGTTCTTGTAGATGCTGGTAAAAACAAGTGAAAATATATACTTTAAGAAAAAGCTGCATACATTTTTAAGCATCCTTGAAGAAAATCAGAGGTTGGCATAAATAGTCATGTTATAATTTCCTTAGTCTAGTTAAACTGAGTTCTCCATCAGTCCAGTGGTCTTTGTTTTGTTCTGTATCTGTATTAGTGCTTTGTGGAGATGACATATTGGCTTATTTTTCTCAATCAAGTAATGAGAATGACTGATATCATTCTGTTTGTTTAATTGGGTTCTTTTTATCTAATTTTCCGACATGCTAAAATTGTCTTTTTATAGAAATACAGAAATCTCAGTCTCAAACTTTTATGTATATTCTTAGTGTTGCACTCAGTGTGACCCATTGCCCGATCTTTTCTAGTTCTCTTAAACTGATGAGATAATCTTGCTTTTACTGGACTCTTTATTTACCTTTTTGTTTTCCAGTAGGGCTGCCACAAATGATTATTTTGATGGTCGACTAGTCACCGATTATTTTTGCGATTAGTCGACCAATCAGATCATGCATCCAATGGACGTAAAACGTACAGCTTATTGTACCAGCATCTGCTCTTATATAACTATCATTAGCTTACAGCTTTAAGTGTTTAAGGTATGTGCTAACTAAAAATAAAGACAAGATGATAGTTTATTAAATTTTAATGAAATTTGCAGATTGTTTCGGTGGAGTTTAATAAACTCAGCTGTCTGCTCCTTGCTAAAATATAACAGGACACCGGAGTATATTCTCGAGCATCTCACACTTCTGATAATCAGTTGTCTGCTTGACGTTTATTCAGTTGTGTAAAAACTATAACTTTAATCTCAGCCAAACCGATTTACTCAGGAACAAATAAAATACTGAAAAAAGCCAAACAATAAAATTTTTAAGTTATCTAAGTTACTTATATATCATGTTTAACCTGAGTAGCGAAAGACGGCGTTGGGTTTGAAAACGATTTGCCGGGAGTCCGGTGTTCTCATGGGCTCTAGTGAGCCTTGAACCCCGGCTAGCTATCAAGCTAGTGGGTAACAGACGTCTCCGAAAACGTCGGAGCGCTTTTGAAAGTATGTGGTGTCTTAATAAACCAAGCAGATATTTGAAGTTTACACAGCTACATTCTTGCCTGAAAATATGTTAAATGTTTATTTTGTGACCCAGAAAGAATAATAAGAGTAATGTTAAAACTAGCTGCCGCCATTGTTGGAAACTGAGCAGGGCCGCGCTATGAATTCTGGGAAACAGCTTCTTCTTCTTCTTCTTCAATTAGTCATCGACGTAATCGTGACTAGTCGACTAATTGTGGCAGCCCTATTTTCCAGTCATTGTTATCTATCGCACTGCTGTGTGTTACTTAAATGTTTATTCTGAACCAAACCAAATTTGGTACACACATGTAACAAGCCAAGACTGACAAATAAGTCCACGGGACCCAATGACGCAAATCCAAGACGTAGTCTGCCATTTTAAGTTAAAAATGTCATGTTTTACACTGGTACAGCTTCAAGGTGGTTGACCCCAGCAAGCTCAAATTTGTCAAGGAAAGCCTTAAGAAGTTGGTCTTACGTTACACTGAAAAACTGGGTACTGCTCCTCCCAGGTTGACACCATCCACCTCTAAAATGTTGAGAATATACATCAGACCCTGATGATTCTTCAGCACTTTTTGCTATTTTCAGACGTTTTTGAAGTTCAGAGTTTGTTTTTGTTTTTTTTTTTTTGGGGGGGGGGTTGTGTTTTTGAGCGCTGCATAGTGGAAAGAAGAAATATGGAAATGCACTGTAGGTTATAATTATAATTCGATTGAGATGTGACATTTGGCCAGATGGTATTCTCCATCGCCACCTAGTGGCCATATGTGTTCAACAGGGCTCAATGCGCTGGGGTGTGAGGGCCCTTTCATCACAGCTTGCAGCTTTAATTTATACACAGATGTTTCAGAGAATGCATGGTTGCATAAATTTACATATGTATATAAACTGTGATTATAGGAAGATAAGGAATCTTGCTGATATTTCAAAGCATCCCTATCCAAAATGTGCTGGCCACAAACAGAGCATGCCAAATGTACTCTTGTTTGCCGAAGGGCGCAAACAGAAGAAATATCCCTGTAATTCTGAGACTGCTGACCCTGCATGGTCTGATGGATCAGCCAGAGTTTATGTTTAGGGACGGTCACAGATTGTAGAAACATAGTTTATTTGTGTCAAATTAAAGAGTGATTTGTTTTTCATGTCAGATTTTGTGGTTTATAGTTTTTTAGCATTACTTTAATGGTAGAAATGTGAAAAAGGAATGATTATAATACGAATAACTTAAAAGAAATGGTTATGCCATTGTGCTTGCCTAAAGTGTATATACGTTTTATGTATACTTTTAGAGCCTTTTTCTAAAAGTCAAAAACAGTCTATGGAACTTATGTTTTTAGTAGTGTTAAAAAAAATACAAATATAGTTTTACATTGTGTCAGTCAATAACTAAAGATACATTATTTTTTCCCACAAATGCTAGAAATTCAATGGAATTGGTCCTGCGATCTATTTCCAACACTCTGAGTAGCTTTAACCTTGTGATCGTTGAGATAACAGCTCACTCTCTCTCTCCACAGAATACCAATGTCATACTTACTCTCGTCACTGCAGCACTTCTACACTGATTTGTTTGAGGCACCGAAGTTTTTCCTTTTTTCTTTTTCTGCTGCTTGAGAGAAAAATGTGAGTTAGGCGGGCAGTGCCAGAACCTGGGAGGAAGGACAAAGTCTTCAAATGTATCTGAAAATCCCAGAGGTTTTCCCTCTTTGTGGGTTTTCTAATAAAACAGGTGTTATCCATATCCGTCTGATATGAGAGCTGGAAATTGAGATTACCATTGCTTTGTTCGATGTGAATGTAAATGAGGCAGGAGTAAAGTAACAAGACTTTTCATCCCATCTCCTGTAATTTGACTTGGAACACTGTGGTTTCCCTGGCCATCAAGATACACATTTAATCTTCTTTGGCCTGCTGACACGGATAATTTAACAATTGAGTGAGTGTAATTAAGTGTCACACTTAAAGTTATCATGTCACTCTAAAGCATCGTGTTAACTGACGTTAAAAGATCAGGCAAGAAGCCTGTGATACTTTAGCCTGTGATACATTAATTAGAATGTAGATTACATTCATATTAATGTCGTGTCAATGTGTGTATAATATAGCGGTTAAAATCAGGATTCCTGATGAATTACAATAAAATTCTGACAGACAGTTTACCTTATAGCTAATCAATATCTGTATTATTTAACATTGGGATTGTGACAAAATATCAACAAGGCTGCATATTTTATTGGTTTACTTACCAATACACGCTTGCCAAAAACAGGTATTTTTATGTAAACATGCAGATGTTTGAGGTTTTTTTTTTTTTTTTTTAATTAATTATTTTTTTTATTGGTTTTGGAATTTGTAGATGTTCCCTGTGCTCTTTTCTTCACATAGAGATGGGTGTTATTTGTTCAGCTTACAGGACACCTTGTTCTGCTTAAAATTAAGTTATGGCCTGTTAAACATAAAGGTTAAAATAAACAGAATGTGCAGATTCTCATGACCATTAATCAACAACCACTGATCCAAGGTCAGCACTAATGATCAAGGAACTGACCTCCCACCCCATTGTTCCCTCAGTGGTGCTAGTTTCAGTCTTTATGCAAATGTACTGTTTATAACATTGGGGAAACCTTCATGTGAGTGACGAAATGTTTTTCCCACTGAAAACGCTGAGCAGAATAAACTTTTGGAGATTTACTTGAGCATACATCAAGACGTCCTTTCTGATAAGTAGGAAGAAAATGAGTTTAACACGGAACCAGATATATCTGCCAAAACCTTCAGCCTGTTATGTAGGGCTTTGTGGTCAATGGTATTGAAGGCTGCACTGAGATCAAGCAAATGATCACAGAACAATTCCCTGCATCATTATAGACCCTTAAGACAGTGGTTTCAGTGGAGTGCTGCTTTTGAAAGCCGGACTGAAAAGGGTCAGAAATCTGTAATCTGCATAATAAGGACCTGAACTGATTTTTCTAAAAAAATTCTAGTAATTTTCTTATAAATGGCAATTTTGAAATAGGCCAATAATTACTAGTAGAGCCAGGATCTACAGGGTGGGCCATTTATATGGATACACCGTAATAAAATGGGAATGGTTGGTGATATTAAAGTCCTGTTTGTGGCACATTAGTATATGTGAGGGGGCAAACTCCTCAAGATGGGTGGTGACCATGGTGGCCATTTAGAAGTCGGCCATCTTGGATACAACTTTTGTTTTTTCAATAGGAAGAGGGCCATGTGACACATCAAACTTATTGGTAACGTCACAAGAAAAACAATGGTGTGCTTGGTTTCAATGTAACTTTATTCTTTCATGAGTTATTTACAAGTGTCTGACCACTTATAAAATGTGTTCAATGTGCTGCCCATTGTGTTGGCTTGTCAATGCAACCCTCTTCTCCCTTTCTTCACACACTGATAGCAACACCGCAGGAGAAATGCCAGCATAGGCATCCAGTATCTGTAGTTTCAGGTGCTACACATCTCGTATCTTCACACCATAGACAATTGCCTTCAGATGACCCCAAAGATAAAAGTCTAAGGGGGTCAGATCGGAAGACCTTGGGGGCCATTCAACTGGCCCACGGCGACCAATCCACTTTCCAGGAAACTGTTCATCTAGGAATGCTCGGACCTGGCACCCATAATGTGGTGGTGCACCATCTTCCTGGAAAAACTCAGGGAACGTGCCAGCTTCAGTGCATAAAGAGGGAAACACATCATCATGTAGCAATTTCAAATATCCAGTGGCCTTGAGGTTTCCATTGATGAAAAATGGACCCACTATCGTTGTACCCCATATACCACACCAAACCATCACTTTTGTTGTTCCAACAGTCTTGGAGGGATCCATCCAATGTGGGTTAGTGTCAGATCAATAGCGGTGGTTTTGTTTGTTAACTTCACCATTCACATAAAAGTTTGCCTCATCACTGAACAAAATCTTCTGCGTGAACTGAGGGTCCTGCTCCAATTTTTGTTTTGCCCATTCTGCAAATTCTGTGCACCGATCTGAGTCATCCTCGTTGAGATGCTGCAGTAGCTGGAGTTTCTAAGGGTGCCATTTGTGAGTAGCTAATATCCCCCGAAGGGATGTTCGACTAATGCCACTCTCCAGTGACATGCGGCGAGTGCTACACTGTGGGCTCTTGCTGAATGAAGCTAGGACAGCCACTGATGTTTATTCATTAGTGACAGTTTTCTTGCGTCCACATTTTGGCAAATCCAACACTGAACCAGTTTCACGAAACTTAGCAAGCAGTTTGCTAACTGTAGAATGGGAAATGGGTGGTCTCGTAGGGTGTCTTGCATTGAAATCTGCTGCAATGACCCGGTTACTGCGTTCACCAGATATCAACACAATTTCGATCGGCTCCTCACGTGTTAACCTCATAGACATGTCAATGGCTGTGAACAAAGAGAAACTTGTAAATAACTCATGAAAGAATAAAGTTACGTTGAAACCAAGCACACCATTGTTTTTCTTGTGACATTACCAATAAGTTTGATGTGTCACATGGCCCTCTTCCTATTGAAAAAAACAAAAACAAAAGTTGTATCCAAGATGGCCGACTTCTAAATGGCCACCATGGTCACCACCCATCTTGAGGAGTTTGCCCCCTCACATATACTAATGTGCCACAAACAGGACTTTAATATCACCAACCATTCCCATTTTATTACGGTGTATCCATATAAATGGCCCACCCTGTAGTTTCTGTTTCTTCAATAGAGGAGTTACCTCGGTATGTTTAAAATGGCCTCAGTGAAATGTTGATGATAGATAGCAATGTGGGAGCAATGCTGGTGAGAGTCCCAGACAGGACAGAGGGAGGCAATATATCTAAAGAGCATGATGACCATTTTACCTATTACTGTAATTAAGTCATTAAATGTAATTGGAGAAAAAGAAATAAATGACCCAGGACACCAAGAGCCATCTTCATAAGGGGAGGCACTTGAGGAGATTTTGGATCTCAAGCCCATCACCTTATTTATAAAGTGATTGAGAAAAATATTACAGTCTTCATCAGAAAGCAACACAGCATTCTGAGATGGAGGAGAAACAATACTGTTGATGGTCTCAAACAGAACTCTAGGATTATTCTTATGACGATTTATAAGATTATTGAAATAAGAGGATTTAGCCTCTTTCACTGACTCATTATATAGGTGAAGAAGTTCTTTGAAGTCTTCACGATGGACATCAGACCAGTGGACTTCCACAGACGTTGTGCTTTTTCACAGGAATGTCAAAGACCACGAGTTTGCTTATTTAACCAGGGTGTGCGGGATCTAACAGAGAGATTCCTAGTTTTGAAAGGCACACCCTGATTGAGAATGGCAAGACAGTGTTCATTAAGAGTTGATAAGGAGCTCAATGTCGTCAGAAGATGTTTTAAAATTAAAAAGAGAAGAAAACTTAGAAATGATGGAGTCATCAATAAAGAGCCTGCGCCTAATAAAGCTTTGGGGAAGAGACTTTAAGTTGACAAATACATTGATGGAGACTGACTTACAATCGCTAAAAACAGACCCAGGGGGACGATAAATTAAAATGTCGTATATGGGCTTATCTCTTCCAATTTTTACCATAATCATCTCAAAAGAGTTGTAATAGCTCAAAGAGATCATTTGGCATTAAAATGTCTGTTTAAAACTTAAAGCTGTTCCACCTCCTTGTCCAGATATCCGAGGTGCACAGAGAAATGAACGATCTGTGGGACAAGATGTGTGACTTCATTCTCACGCTGCCATGTCTCAGAGATAAACATAAAATCAATCTTCTCTGCACAGAATAAGTCATTTAAGATGTAAGACTTGTTGGCAATTGAGCGGGCATTAATTATCATCATTTTAACGTTGCGACTCACCGGGACAGATGTAGAGTGGCCTGGAACAGAGTCCGCGCACAGCAAATCAGGATTCCTGCTGCAATGAGCTGTGGCTTTCCTCGCTTTGAGATGACAGCCTAGGTAGTAAACATAAGGACTTGAGGGGATTAATCCAGCTCCCACAAGTCTCAGGCGTATCTTACCGGCAGCAGCCCAGTAATGAAGCTCAAGAAGATCCACTTCTCTCCGAAGCCGACGAAGCAGCACAAGAAAACCGACTCTCTTCTCCCGCTTCCTCCAATGAGGCCTCTGAAGCAACAACTAGCTGACTGGCAAGAATGGAGGTAAACTGGGTGCTGCGCCGTGCTCAAGTGGAAAACAACCTCGTTTCGTTGACTCTGGAAATTATCCATAGCAGATTTGCTCGCCAATAACGCATGGCGATCATATATCCGAAGGGAGATGACACCAGACAGATCTGTAGCAAAAACACTTGCACAACATGTAACGTAAACAAACACATGGATAAAGCCAGAGGCACAGCCAAACACAGGTGCCATCTTGCGAGCAGCCATCCCACTTTCTATCACAGTGAGCTGTGACACCTGCAAGAAACCAGGTGTGTGTGTAAAGGGGGGGCATGGAGTTTACTAGACCATATTGCATTAAAAAAAATACCATTATTTTTCAGATTCAAAGTGAAATATTTTAAGTTTGTTAATAAAATTGTGTTTACACACATACACACACCAGTTTTTTTTTTTTTTTCCCCACAGACCAATAAAAATGTACACGGACCAGCCAAGCTCTTAGGTTAGACCAGTGGTTCCCAAACTTTTTTTGCTGGGCCCCCCTTTGTTTTACAAGAAAAATTTTCGCGCCCCCCCCCCCCGCGTGCACGCACACGCACATCCTCCAACCACACACACACCCATATTTTGCTCCATTGCGGTTTATTTCACACCTCAAACATTTAGTAAACAATTAAGCAAATACAAGTAATCTGCAATAAATTACAGGTAGTAATAAAATAAACTACTAACTCTTTTACGCTACGTCCACACCTACACGGGTATTTTTGAACACGCAGCTGTTTCGTTCACACGTAAACGGCGTTTCGAATCACCGAAAACTGAGATTTTTTAAAACTCCTTTTTTGCGTTTACGTGTGGACGAGGAATACAGAGTTTGTCAGGCAACGTCAAAGGTATTTGCCTTTTTTCACGTCACACTGTGCGCCACGTTATTGTTTACATGAGATGAATTGCAGAATGGCAGATAGAGACAAAATACTGTTAATCTGACTATCTGCAGGTTTTACACGCTTACATATACACATGCAGTTACTGTCCCTCTATTTAGAAAGGCAGAGGCGTCACGGTGTAATTATTTTACGTGTAGTTGTTTTTTTCCTGTGTAATAATATTCCACATTGCTATCAATACATTTCTCAAAAAATGCCTCTCTGTGCAAAATGGGTTTAAAAACATAAACAGCTGTGGGATACTGTTAGTCTGTGATTTGAACCGGGGGACAAATCGTGGCAGGATCAGCCTGATATTATTTGTATCCCGCTGTAACTTTACTGTATAAAGTATAGTATAATATGTATATCTCCAAAATGTCAGGAGTGGTTAGTCATTACAAGAAGTGTTTGTGAACTAAAAATCACGAATGTGGGATACTGTTTGTCCGTGATTTAAACAGCCCAGCGCTGAGTTTTTACTAACGTTAATTATTTACGTTGTAGCGTCTGTTTTCAGCAGCATAAAATTTAGCATCAAAGCACAGGATGCAAACTTCAGAATGCTGATATCCTCGCTTTTCTTCATTGCAGCCACCACATATTTTTAATGGCTTATAGATACACAAACGTGCTCATTCACTTGCACACTTAAACGTGAAGACACACATGCACAAAAACACATAAATGAATAGACACCAAATCCATGTCACCCAGGAGATAAAAAACACTGTCAGAACCATTGACTGTAGAAAACATGGACGACGCGACAGCTCCCCAAAAATGAAGCCAAAACGTCTCTATCGCCCCCTGGTGTCTGGCTGCAGTATAGGTCATAAACCCCGCCTTCTCCATGTTAGCGGATGGGACTGGGGTCAGACTAAAATAAATTAATTCTCCTTAGATAATTTTTTTCCAAAGATTCTTTCTTTTGTTATCAATAGTTCTCATCACGCTGATTGATGTTCAAGGGGTCTCCTCTCCCATAAGTTTGATTCTAATTCCTACCGCGGTGATGTTAAATTGGGGTGAAACGTCATCATAACAGCTTTGACTGGCAGCTGCAGTCACGGAGAAACTTGCGTATCTCTGTTCGTGAATAGCAGATAGAGCGTAGGCTCTGAGAAGACGCCCAGCGTTTACGCTACGAAAACACGACCGAGTGTTTTAACCTGACAGCCTGAGGTGTTCTTCAGTAAACTGGACTACCCGACAGAAGGACCTGAGGCCCCGCTGCACTTTTTCGGTAAGTTAAACGTGTTTGTAAGCTAATCCGTAACTACCGTCCTTAGCTAGCTCCTGAGACCTAGCTAGCTAAAATGAGCACTCGGCTGTCAGGGTTCGTTTAGCTAACCCGTGCAGGTGAATGAATTTACTAAAGAAATCAAGAGAAACGCCCCGGGCTGCTCAGTCACTAATTACTGTTACTGTACTTTTATTACAAGTATTATACTGTAAAAGCAACAGGCTGCACCCTGCTTCAGCTCCTGTGCAGAGCTGAATATTAAATATGTGCAAACAACAGCATGTTTTCAGTCTCTTGCCACATCTGTAAAGACAGTAACAATTTTTTTAAAAGCTTGTACTTCAGTAACTCCTCATTAATCAGGAACTATAGATTAAAGTACTGTAGTGTACTGTAATACTGAAAAAAATGTAAGAGAAGAACTTCAGATCCTGAGTGTGTGAGGACAGAAGAATCAGCTTTATTTCAATTTTGAGGGATAAAATTTATATCTGAGTTTGATGGTTCTGTTGTCTTTGTGATTACAGGAGCTGCCCTCAGATTCAGACCTCAGCCCCATCGAGTGACAGCAGACAGATCATCCAACATGTTCACATGTTAACTGCAAAATGAACTGATTAACAGGACCTCAGTTTGGTGTTTCACAAAGCTGCTGATCTCAGACCTGCATAGCTTCCGTTTTAAACACTTGATGTACTCAGCTGCATGAAGAGCATATGAGATTTTCTCTAACACAATTAAATAAAACCTGATGAAGGTCAAAGGTCGTCACTTGTATGTTGAACTACAAACTTGTCATCTGGAATTTTTTCACAGTTTTTTTTTACACATAGTGTGTTATTTACCATAAAGTGATTCAGAGTTATTCATACCAGAGTAACCAGAGAGGATCTCATATTTTTAAATATATAACTTTCTACAGGAATGAATATAATATCTTTATGTAAAAGTCCGGTGACCTCTGGGGAGTATCCGAGTATTTATAACATTACACAAACCAAAGGTCTCCATCACAGTGTTCATGAAATGCTGGGTTTATCCATCTCCTGGGGCGGGCCTATGGAGGAGTGCTGAAGATTTCCCTGTGAGGGAGCTGCTGGTGAAGATTGTGACGCCCACAAGTGTATGGTCACAATTGTAATTTTTTTGTGAATTGTTTTTGATGTAAAAGACCTGATTTTATGGTGCTATTGCACTTTTCATTTAGAGTTATGGACAATGTAATTACATGGCATTGCCACAAGGGGGAGATAGTGGTGAGTGCGATAGGCCGTTGCAACGCTTCTCTGCCTCAGACGAGGAAGAGCCTGCAGACCGAACGCAACTGATGTCTCCTGTCTCTGCTTTTCTGTTAAAAAAAACAGGTCAGTAGTTCAAGTTTGCTCACTGCAATGTACATATAAACCAAAGAAACCTTTTTCTGTCTTAGTTTAAAGACCGCGAATGTTGTGAGAGAGTGTGTTTTCACCGATTGAGAGAAAGCTAACTATACCGCCATTTGTAATGGCAGCCGCCATTTCACTCGTAGTCTAAATAGGCAGCTGGTCTTATTACCTGTTTTATTTTGTGACAAATGCAGCTCTTAGACAATTCTTGTATCCTGACATTATTGGAAGTTACAGTTGATTAGGACCTACCCAGTTCTTATGTGTCAAATGTAAATAGTCTGATGTATACTGTTTGTGGATGCTTGTAAACTGTGAGCAATGGAAGAATATTTTTGTTTATTGGTTAAAAATGTAATATATTGTTGAATCTGTTAAAGTATAAAGAAAGTATAATGGCAACATAAGCAGGTTAATTGCAGTGTTAGTGGTGCTGCACAGAAATGTTTTTGATGCTGAACAGCAGTAGAATTGGTTACAGATTTATTGTAAATAAGGACACTCATACAATGATTATTTTGTAAGTTTATTCTTGCGAGAGTGCAAGGTAACCAAAAGGGTTTGAGCTAGGGACCTAATTGAATGTGTTTGTGTGGTTAAAAGAGAAATGTGTGTCTAAATGGAAAGAAAAGGACGTTGTTAAATTCTGTTAATAAACCAGACGAGAAAGAGCCTGCAGACCGAATGCAACTGATGTCTCCTGTCTCTGCTTTTCTGTTAAAAAAAACAGTTTAAAAACAGACCCCATTGAAGGCCTGTAACATAATTTTGGTGTCCCGTACGGGGATCAGCATGCTACGAGGGCGACTGCTGATCCTTTAATCAACGAACCCGAGACAGCCATCACAGGGCAGGCGTGTTGGAACAGCAGACGTGCAACTGAGGCAGCAGCGGGACCTGTGTCGAGGAGGTTAACCCCTGCTGGAGAGGTGACGGGCTGCGTGTTTGAGCTGACTGCACTGTGAGGAGTTGCTAGCCAAAGAACACACAATGGAGGACAGTGAACGAAAAGAACTGGCTTGGCAGATCAGGAAGAGTCTATATGCACTGACAGCAGAGGAACTCTTCCAGATTGCTACAAACATCACACCAGTACCTGATGTGGACCCCGCAAGTGTAAGACGTGGTGATGAGGAAAGTTGTTTTGATTATGTTTGTGCTTATCTGCGCTGTAAGACATTGCTTGACTTAGAGGATCAGGGGTTTTCACACCTACTGTTGTTGAAAGATGCTATTATTCATCTCATTGATAGTCGTACCGCTGAAGTATCTCACCCTGTAGTCTCAGAGGAAAATGTTGTTACTCTCACAACACTTAAGCACCCTGAACAGAGTGATGTACTTACCTCAGCTATATTACCTCTTGAGTCTGTTAATCCACAAGTAACAGAGTATGAAATGCTAAAGGCTAACTACGAGGCACTTGGTAAAAAGTTAGCAGATTTACAAGTGACATCCGCAACACAAGACACACCCACCCCCACTATTACACAGCCGCTTCAGCCTCAAGGTGAGGGCGTGACAAACAGCCACTCCACCACAGACACGCGACGCTCTAGGCCTGATCACATGGTTTCTCTAAGAGACCTGCCATTTTTGCAGCACAGAGAGTTTAAAGTACATGGGGGTCAGGTTGGGGATATTGCATCTGACATTAGCTACTATGGACTGTGTAAGCAGATTGAGGAGGGGCTCAAGGTGAAGCACACAGAGGGAGAGATCATTCAAGGTGTGCTCCGTATTATCAAGCCTGGACAGTTTAAGGACATGTTGATCAGTAAAGATGACTTGACCCTCATTGAACTCAAAAGCTTGCTACGTTCACACCTGAGTGAGAAGAGTGGGAGTGAGTTATTTCAGGAATTGTTGAGCACTAAGCAACATGACCATGAAACTCCACAACAGTTCCTCTACAGGATGATTGGACTGAAGCAGAAAGTCATGTTTGCATCCAGGCAGGATAACATGGACGTTGCGTATGAGACACGTACGATCCAAAATGTGTTTCTACGCACCATTCATCAAGGTCTTCTACCAAAATACAGTGACATTCGTAATGAACTCAAGCCACTACTATCAGACTACAGTGTGTCAGATGAAGCCTTGATAAGGCAAGTGAACAAAGTGTCAAGTGAAGAGAGTGAGCGACAGCGAAGACTGGGATATTCCACTCGACAAAAGGTAACACATGCTCATACTGCTCAACTTGAACCTGCTAAAGACACTGAAATGACTGACTGTAAATCTAAGAGTGAGAATAAAGTCATAGAAGAGCTGGCTGCAAAGGTGGAAACCCTGACCAAAGTGGTGGAGTCTCTCACAGCCAGTCAGGCTCGTGAACCTACTTGTCAGTGTGCACACCCAAAGCAGAAGCCCAGACAAACTGCAAAACAGTACGGCTGTCCCAAGTGTATTGAAAGTGGGGCTACTTCATGCACTCATTGTTTTATCTGTGGGGAGACAGGTCACAGGGCAGTGGGATGTCTCAAACGAAGCCAACACAGAAGCTCTAGTTGGCCTTCTGCTGATATACACACTCCCAGAACCAGTGGACAGCCAGACCCAAAATCACCAGGTATGTGCTCAGAAGAGTTTGCTCATGTCAGAAGTAGTTGGGCGACCCTTCCAATGAAAAACAAAGACACAGGGGCAAGTGAGAGAGTGGCTTGTTGGAAAAAAATGTAAAATCAAGTGTTACATTCATAGCTTTGCAGTGGACTGTTTATTGGACACAGGTGCACAAGTGAGTCTCATTGATCGCCAGTGGGCAAAAACCTACCTCTCTGACCACAAACTCCGGCCACTGACAGAACTTATTGGAGATAAGGCTCTTAGTGTGCTTGGTGTTAATGGCCAGCCATTACCCTACGACGGCTGGGTGGGCGTGATGGTGAGTCTCCCAGAGAATAGTGACCCAAACTTGACTGTACAAGTCCCCTTTTTAGTAAGCAGTGTGCCCATGGACTGCCCCCTGATTGGTTTCAATGTAATTGAACAGCTGATTCTGGGGCCAAATGCTAGTACAAACCTCATACCCACCATTGTGAGCCTCCTGCGCAGCGCAATGAACCTCCAGGATGACACAGCGACGGCACTAGTCAACTTCATCCAGACCAAGCTTACCAGTGATAACGTGGTCAGCCAGAGTGTCCTAAAAGTGGGCCTGTATGATGTAGTAATTCCAGCTGGTCAAGTTAAGTATGTTAAGTGTAAAGTCTCCTCTACAGTTGACAGGTCCAACCCCCTCGTGCTCTTTGAGCCAACTGAGAGCAACCCACAACTGCAACAGCTTGATGTTGGCAACAGCCTCCTCACAGTTTGTGATGCCAGAGTCCCATATGTCAAAGTACCTATTGGCAACCACACTAAGCACGATGTGACCCTCACCAGCAGAGCAGCCCTTGGAACTATTGAACCAATAGCAGGAGTCGTACAAACTGACTTACCAAACCTCTGTGAGCCCAAAGTGACTCAAGATGTCGACTCTGATGTATCTCAAATACCCCAGCAGTGCGGTGAAGATCAAGCAACACAGGAATGGGATCCACCTGTTGATTTTAGCCACCTGACTGAAGACCAACAAACTGTTGCCAAGAAAATGTTAAGGGAAGAGTCAGGGGCTTTTGCACGTGACGAGAATGACATGGGGTGCATTCCCAGCTTGGAAATGACAATAACACTCAAAGACAGAACCCCAATTCAGAAATTGTACACCTCAATTCCAAAACCCCTCTATAAGGAGGTTAAAGAGTATATTGAGGACCTCCTAGCAAGAGGATGGATTGTAAAGTCTAGATCTCCTTACCCTGCGCCAATAGTTTGCGTATGGAAAAAGGATGGCTCCCTAAGGCTCTGTATCGACTACCGTCTCCTGAACCAGCGCACAGTACCTGATCACCACCCATTACCAAGAATCCAGGACCTCATTGACACCTTGGGAGGTTACAACTGGTTCTCCATTTTGGACCAGGGAAAAGCCTATCACCAGGGCTTTATAGCAGAAGGATCACGTCATCTGACTGCATTCATCACCCCCTGGGGCCTTTATGAATGGGTGCGAATTCCCTTCGGCCTTACCAATGCACCTGCTGCATTCCAACGCAGTATGGAAGAAATGCTGGCTCCCCTTCGGGATGAGTTCTGCATCCCATACTTGGATGACATCTTGTGCTACGCCAAGACTTTTGAGGAACATGTGGAAGGGCTGAGGAAAGTCTTGAGAGCCCTGCAGAAGTACGGAGTCAAACTCCGGCCGACAAAATGTGACCTATTTAAAAGAGAAGTGAGGTATGTTGGGCGCTTAGTGTCAGCTGAAGGAGTACGCATTGATCCAAAAGATCTCGAGGCAGTGTACGCCCTGAAAAAGGAGACACCTGCCACAGTGGGAGATGTGAGGAGGATCGCTGGGTTCCTGAGTTACTATCGCTCATATATCCAGGATTTCTCGAGAATAGCAAAACCCATCTATGAGCTTTTGCAACCCAAGAAAACCAAAGAGGAGCATCTTCTGGGGAAGGTTACAGGACAGAAGGGGAAAGGTGCACAGTTACCATCCAAAACACCAGTTGAGTTGGCCGAGAAGCACCAGGGTGCCCTGTGTAAGTTGATTGATATGTTGGTAAACCCCCCTGTACTTGCCTACCCGGATTTTGAGCTTCCCTTTGTCCTTCATACAGACGCATCTGATAAAGGACTTGGAGCCGTTCTCTACCAACATCAGAATGGGAAGCTCAGAGTGATTGGATACGGCTCCCGAACACTGACACCGGCTGAAAAGAATTACAGACTCCACTCGGGCAAGCTTGAGTTTCTCGCCCTCAAGTGGGCTGTCTGCGAGAAGTTCAGGGATTACTTGTTCTATGCCCCGTATTTTACCATCTACACAGACAACAATCCCTTAACTTATGTCATGAGTACTGCCAAGTTGAATGCGGTTGGGTTCAGATGGGTGGGAGAGCTATCAGATTTCAGGTTTGATATAAGGTACAGACCTGGCAAAGTAAATGTTGACGCAGACACCCTGTCGAGGAGTCCCCTTGACATTGACAGATACGTCACTGAATGTACAAAAGAGCTCTCCAAAGAAGCTGTTGCCGCTACTTGGGAGGGATGTGGAGCAGGCAAGCATGGAGATGTCGCATGGATTGCTGCTCTGGCTCTAGCACAAGGTGACCAGCTTGAACCAGTAATCCAAGAAATGGTCACGCCCATCAATTTGGATGAACTACAAAGGGCTCAAAGAGCAGACCCTGCGATAGGTGAGATCATGAAAATGAAAGACTCAGATCAAAAGCTGACAGATGACATGAGACGGAATGTGAGAGGTCCTGCAAGGAAAATGATGCATGAGTGGACAAAGCTGAGCTTAGAAGACGGAGTTCTGTATCGTAAGACTGCAGAAAAGCGCCAACTAGTCTTACCAGCTAGCTTCAAATCCCTGGTTCTGAAACATCTGCATGATGACATGGGACATGTCGGTGTAGAAAGAGTTCTTAGCCTGGCGAGGCAACGGTTCTACTGGCCATACATGAGGCGAGACATTGAAGCCTATGTCACCCGGCAGTGCCCGTGCATCAAACAGAAGAAACCGGTGACACATGTCCGAGCTCCTATGTCCAGCATTACCACAAGCTCACCAATGGAATTGGTTTCAGTCGATTACCTCCACTTAGAGCCAAGCAGGGGCGGATATCAGTATATCCTAGTTGTGGTAGACCACTTTACTAGGTATGCCCAGGCCTATCCAACCCGCAACAAGAGTGGCAAAACTGCAGCTGAAAGGATTTTCAGTGATTATATCCCCAGATTTGGCTACCCTTTAAGGCTGCACCATGATCAGGGACGGGAGTTCGAGAACGAGCTCTTCCGGACTCTGCAACAGTTGAGCAATGTGGGGCACTCTCGAACAACTCCGTACCACCCTCAGGGCAACCCAGCTGAACGCTTTAATCGTACCATCTTGCAGATGCTGAGGACCCTGGGTGAAGAAAAAAAAAGAAAGATGGAGAGAGTATCTCCCACAGATGGTTCATGCGTACAATTGCACGCGCCACGAAGCAACGGGTTACTCACCATTCTTTCTGCTTTTTGGTCAACATCCACGAATGCCAGTAGACCTTCTGTTCAAGTTGGTTACTGATGGAGAGCCACAAACTGCAAGAGGTTATGCTGAGAAATGGAAAGAACGAATGACTGAAGCTTACAGGATTGCGTCTGGAAACAGCCAAAAGTCAAGTGATCGTGGGAAGAGACACTATGACCAGCACTTGAAAGGAGTGGTACTCCAACCTGGAGTACTAGTGCGGAACCTGACTGAGAGGGGTGGTCCTGGCAAGTTAAGGTCCTACTGGGAGAACACCATTTATATGGTGAAGGAACAGATCAATGACAGCCCAGTGTACAGAGTGACCTCAGAGGCAAAGGGGAAGAAAGTGCGTGTTCTGCATCGCAATCTATTGCATCTTGTTAATGAGCTTCCTGTGGACTTGCCTGCTGTAAATAAGGGGGACGGGCCATCCGCCGTCAAGAAAAAGAAACCAAAACCAGCTCAAAGAGAGACAGAGTTTCAACCCCACTCTGACACAAGCTCTGATGACGATGAGAGTTCAATGTATTATGAGTTGAGGTATGATTTGAGGAGTGGGAACAAAGAGGATGCTCTACATACCTGGAACCATACTGTTGGACCCTCAAGGGGAACAGGTGAGTTCAGCAGAGTGGTTAACTGTGGCGCACCTCAGCCAACAGAAGCAACAGTATTGGGGGAACCAGAAGCAACAGATGAATTGAGGGAAACAGGAACGGAACAAGATGGTGGACACCAAAGCACTGAACTTGACAACGACATGGGAGAGGAGGAACATGAGAGGGTACGGGAATCTGGAGTCACTGAAGTGCCTTTCACAGTCGACGAAGGAGAAGTTGGACTGCCGCTTTCAGAAAGGGCACAGTATACACCTAACGGGACCCCGCCGACTAATGAATCAGTTCTAAGAAGGTCTACTAGAGAACAACGGCCTGTTACACATTTCACATATGACACCCTTGGCCAGCCCTCTCTCCGGGTGCATCCATCATCCTGTTACCTTACTTCCCCCTAGTGCCATATCGCATTCCAACATCTCACTGTGCACACCCAGGCACCTTCCCTCTATATTATAACTGTCCAATCTATACATGTTAGTACACAAGGAATGTGGGTATGTGGGAAGGGGGTGTGATTTGAGCTGTTTGAATAATGAGTATAATGAGTTTTAAAGGGTAAGAGGTTAAATGTCAGGAGCCATTTTCTTTTTGTTGGGGAGTGTGTGACGCCCACAAGTGTATGGTCACAATTGTAATTTTTTTGTGAATTGTTTTTGATGTAAAAGACATGATTTTATGGTGGTATTGCACTTTTCATTTAGAGTTATGGACAATGTAATTACATGGCATTGCCACAAGGGGGAGACAGTGGCGAGTGCGATAGGCCGTTGCAACGCTTCTCTGCCTCAGACGAGGAAGAGCCTGCAGACCTAACGCAACTGATGTCTCCTGTCTCTGCTTTTCTGTTAAAAAAAACAGGTCAGTAGTTCAAGTTTGCTCACTGCAATGTACATATAAACCAAAGAAACCTTTTTCTGTCTTAGTTTAAAGACCGCGAATGTTGTGAGAGAGTGTGTTTTCACCGATTGAGAGAAAGCTAACTATACCGCCATTTGTAATGGCAGCCGCCATTTCACTCGTAGTCTAAATAGGCAGCTGGTCTTATTACCTGTTTTATTTTGTGACAAATGCAGCTCTTAGACAATTCTTGTATCCTGACATTATTGGAAGTTACAGTTGATTAGGACCTACCCAGTTCTTATGTGTCAAATGTAAATAGTCTGATGCATACTGTTTGTGGATGCTTGTAAACTGTGAGCAATGGAAGAATATTTTTGTTTATTGGTTAAAAATGTAATATATTGTTGAATCTGTTAAAGTATAAAGAAAGTATAATGGCGACATAAGCAGGTTAATTGCAGTGTTAGTGGTGCTGCACAGAAATGTTTTTGATGCGGGACAGCAGTAGAATTGGTTACAGATTTATTGTAAATAAGGACACTCATACAATGATTATTTTGTAAGTTTATTCTTGCGAGAGTGCAAGGGTTTGAGCTAGGAACATAATTGAATGTGTTTGTGTTGTTAAAAGAGAAATGTGTGTGTCTAAATGGAAAGAAAAGGACGTTGTTAAATTCTGTTAATAAACTAGACGAGGAAGAGCCTGCAGACCGAACGCAACTGATGTCTCCTGTCTCTGCTTTTCTGTTAAAAAAACAGTTTAAAAACAGACCCCATCGAAGGCCTGTAACAAGATCATGAGTCCTGCTTGATCAATGCCATGAGCTTCAGTCTTCCTGGTGTTTCTTAAATGATGCCTCTTACAGCGGGTCAACAGAACTTATGGCACAGGACAGCTGCGATGAAAGAAAGGGAAGAAGTTTCTCCAAACCTCTGGACCCAGGAAACCCAGCTTGGTCCTGATGGTCTCCCTCACTAGTTTCGCTCCAGGGTGAATGTAGCTGTTGATATAATATGGACTCTATTATTAAATGAAAAGAACAAATTAGACTACACTACTGAAACGTTCTGCTGATGTTTTTAAAGTCTCCATGTTACCAGGCTGTAGAGGGCTCTGAAGATTTAAACAGTTTTAGATCCATTACACTCACAGTCTTATGTTAAAATCTCAAAGGACAGCATTATAGTTTTTGATATTAACAGTAACTCTGGGCCTCTGTAGAGTGTGCAGCTGATCTCATCGCTGTCTAAAAATGGATTAAAAAAACGTAAGTGTTGAAGACTATTAAGAGTAGCAGGTGTGTAGCATCGCTAACTAGCTAGCAACAAGCCTCCAACACAGTGCGTATGCTAGCGGCTAATCTAACTAACGAATTAACAACAGAGTGATTTTTAGAACTATAAGATGATAAGCTGTGTGTCTTTTTTTATAACAGTGACATGGTTGTATTTACCTTAATTAAACGAGTCGTCAGTCGCGGTAAACCAGCAAAAAAAACTCGAGCAGCCGGGCTACGTAAAAAGTGTAGGGGGGCGTGTTTGCGGTCACGTCCAGCAGGTGTGTGGGCGGGACTGTTACACAGTCGCTCCACCTCAAGTCACTACTGCGCAGACTCTGGCTCCAAATTTGCAAGATGGCAGCCTCCACAAGCGGGGTATTTTGGCTTCATTTTTGCACAATGGTAGGAGGCAGGGTCGCGTCGTCCATGTTTTATACAGTCAATGGTCAGAACTCTTTTTGCCTCCAAATAATGTCAGAAGCCTTCCAACAAGACAGAGTATGGGGACTATTATTTTATGCCTTAGTTTAGGTTGCATGTGTCCCTTATTTTATTTGACATTACTGTACTTGAGATAATTTAGATGCACAATAGATGCTCTGTCATGGTTTGGGGTTGTTTCATCCAGAGGTGTTTGGGATCTTGTTAAAATTGATGGATTTATGGGCACAGGAAAGATACCATCAGATGATGCAGTGCCATTATAGTGTTCCATAATATGTTTTTCTATCAGTCATGGATTGGCTTGACCTCAACGTTATTGAAGCAGTGTGGGATAAACATACTAAGAAGAGCTTTGAATGTCCTTGACAAAGCCTGGAGAACTATTCACTGAAGACTACTTAAAAAGAAAATTAAACCAAATATTGACTTTCATGCGTGTCAGAACTGTAGAAACTAAGAATTGTTTTTGCTTTTTACCTACTGTATTTCTATATATGTTTCAATAAATTGCTGTACCTATTTCCTATTTTCCAAGCAAAATGTAAAGAAATAGATGGTTCAAGACTTTTGCACAGTGCTTTATGTCCCTGTACTTTTCGACTGAGTGGTGATATGTGTTATATATCTCAATATTTTCTGCATGCGAGCTACCACAACCACATTTATTCAAACAATTTAAAATACAAAATGTATGAATTTTTTCGTAGCCTGTATTTCAAAGCAGTCAGTTTCTCAGTCAGGAGCTGCTGCAGTTTTCAGGAAACGTTGGAAAATCATATTGCATATTTCATTATAATGTTTAATATAATAGCACTTTTGCTGGGGAAAAATGTTTTTACTCAGTATGGGGTATTTTAGTTTCTTTGAAGTGAGGTTGTATGAGATACTTAAATGCTTGGTGTATTAATTACGCTAGATTGTGGCACACCACCAAACAGGAGTCCCAGCTGGCACAATGTTTTAGGTTTGATCAACAGCAAAACACATTACAGTCACCTAAAACAAATTAAAAGCCATTTAAGAGTCCTTTATATTAATTTTCAGTGCTTCAAGTGCCAGCAGACCCTTTTCATCAGACTGTAGCCATTACATTCTCTTCAAAGCCGCTGGAGTCCATTGCCAAAAACAGTAATTTTACCTTGCAAAATGTAGAACCTTTACATGTTCTATGTTGTTATAGGTAATAAGCATCATATTTTTCATAGGATAGTTTCCTTTCCACAACAAAATATTATGCTATGTCTGTCTCTATACTGCATGTGAAATTTGAGAGCAAGCTTTAAATTGTATATGTATAGTGGAGGAGGGGCTATTCTGTGTTAGATGTTATTGATGTATATTGACATAAATGGTGGTGTCTCATTTGAAAATATAATATCTTAAAAAGTATACTATCCACCACAGATACAATACTGTGCAAAAGTCTTGAGCCATCACTCTCTTCTTTATATTGTGCTAGGAAAATTAGAAATTGTTGGAGCATTTACAAATTTATATACAAATACAGTATATAAAGCAAAAAACGTTTTCTGATATATTTCTGATGAGCTTGAATGATTATATTTCGTATGACCACCTTTATTATTTAACATAGTCTGAACTCTCTTAAACAAGCTTTGTTTAAATTTTAGGAATAGTTCTCCAGGCTTCTTAAATCATATTTCATCATATGTCAAGATGATACCACATTGCTTCTTTAATATTGAGTTGCTGTCTCTGGGGAGCCCAGTCCATGACTGATAGTGTTCCACTGTGTTTTTTGTACCAAGCTGTGCTTCTACTACATTGGTGGTGTGTTTGGGGTCATTGTGATGCTGAAAAATTAAACTGTTGCCAGTTAGATGCTTTGCAGATATAGTACTGCATAATTAAAATCTGACTGTACCTTTCTACATTAATAATTCTGACAATTTTGACAAGATTCCCAACACCACTGGCTGAAATGCAGCTCTAAATGATGACAGAGCCTCCACTGTTCTATACAGATGGCTGTAGACACACACTGAAATTCTCTCCTGACCTTCTCCATACATACTGAGGACGGCTTATACAAAAAAAAGTCAAACTTGGGTTTGCTGTTCCATGAGTTGTTTTGTAATTTGGCATACCTCAGCCTTTTCTTGCTGTTTCTTTTCCATAACAATGACTTCTTGACAAACACTTTCAGGTATTGTTCATAGCTAGTTGTTTAGGCCAGCCACTTCTTTTGTCCTGCACTTGTCCACTTTCCTCAGATTTATTTGTAAGGACACCCTGCACACTATACTGAGATAAGATTTTGTAAATCACCTTGTTGATGCAAAAATATTTTTTTTTCCTGTCAAACTATGTCGTCTTTGGCATTTTTCATAGATACAGCTAAAGAAATATGAACCAGTTATGTGATGTTTACATTTTACTAAAAACAATGTGCCTAAATATACAGTTTAAAATTGGTGCTTTCCAAAATGTTGCCTATTATGTATAGGCACATCACCAATTCATCCCTTGAGGTAGTGTTTATTTGTGTTGCTTAACAAACACTGAAACCTTCTGATAAAGGTCAGGTACAAGGACTGGTTTGAAAATGAGTGAAAATGCATCCATTGCCCAAAGAAAACCTGAAAAAGCTTCAGAAAGCCTGGAGAACTATTGCTCAAGAGCAATTATAAAATACAAGAAAGCCTGGCATCTTAAAAGCAACATATAATGAAATAAGGAGTGGCTCAAAACTGTTGAAAAGTACTGTATAACACACTTTAATCTGAGTCTTCTTTTCTTTTTTGGATTTATCGTGTTTCATTGTAGATATTGCATGTAAAGGACTTTTGTTCTTTTGCTGGATCTGCTTTTAAAACCAGGGGTTGAACCACGTTGTTAAAGTGCAATGCCTAGTCATCTGAGTTAGTTCATTGTGCTTAATATGGATACTATTCCTTGGATCTCTCACTTATAAGTTTTGGTTGATTTATTAAGCTATTTAAACAGATCATAAGTGATAGGTCTTTTAGCCTTTTCCTCCTCACAAAGGATGTGAAAGAAGTCTGAATATTGCATGGAAAAAAGGATGCTTTAGAAAGAGAGAAGAACTTTTTTGCTTGATGTTTAATTATCAATGATTTGAGAATTTTGTTGGTCTTAATTTGCAATAAAGCTTAAAGTTGGTAAATATCTCCTTGTTTAGAGACCTTTTGCTTAATAGTATGCAGCATTACACTGGCACGTACAATAGGAATGTCATGCCAGAGTTGGTGTCTTTATTTATGGGGGACAATGCGGTGTAGTTATCAGGTCACATTCTCTAACTCTGTCAGCTACTCGGGCCTGTGTGTCGTCTGCAGCACCTGCTGTGTATCCCAATCCCGAGGCTGCGCACGGCTCTGCTTATCTGCAACCTCTGTGACAGTGTCAGTCTCTTTGTGGCTCTGTACTAATGGTTTCCTTTGAAACATAAATTAGACTTGAAAGAAGGGAGAGAATGAACACATGATTGAGGACTGAAAGGTACAGAGAGAGCTTGATAGATTTTTCCGTCATTAATACAGATTGTCTTACCACAGAGCCTCTATCATGTAGTCTAATTACATTGATTTTGTATGTCAGTCAAGTATTTTACCAGAGTGTAGCCTTCATTCGGTATGCATGTGTGTGCCTGTTGTAGAGAATTAGCCAGGTCAAGCAAAGGCCTGTCAGAGGACTTTGTAATTAAAGACTGTGTGGCAGCAGCATGTTTCCCATTAGGGCACCAGTATCACATCCCAGCCATGTGAGTCAGCCTTGGCAGTCTTGCCCTGTTTAATAGAGTTAAACAGAAACGCTTAGGCTAATTATCTACATCACTGATAGGATTTGCCTGTAGCAGTCACAGTATAAAGCAGCAACAGCTATCAATTGAACAGAAATGATTAGGAAGAGTGTAAGTTTTAGTCATGTGTACCTTTTTTTGCACATTAATGTTCACAAAATGTAATTAAATTATTTTCTATTTTTTTTTTTTAATAAAATATGCAGACTGCAGTGTTATTAGTTGCATTTTGAGAGACTCTGAAAAAACTATCTCTGGTCTAAATTAAATCAACAGCGATCTGATTCCAGAAATACTATTCTGAAAGAACATTTCCTTCTCCTCATTTTTTTTTGTTGTTGTGCTCCTTCATTCTCTCGGTCTGTCTTTTTGTCATTCAGCTTGCTGTGTTGTCTCCAAACCCTAGTTTTTCCTCCACCATTGTCTGTAATGTTCCCAACAGGCCTTGAGTAACTTTTTTCAAAAAACTTCTTACAACAGAGAACATAATAATTAGAGATGCAACCTCAGATATGTCTGAGTTTTGTGCTCATCCAGAGCAGGCTGATGTTCACCTATCCAGTAATGTCATTGCACAATGTAGCAATGCAGAACAATTGTGATTGTTCTGTTTGGTAACAATATGCGCGACATATTGATTGGCATGAGGATATTTCTTCTGTGATGCAAAATTTAAATGAGATGTGCTGCAATTGTGACTGGCTTGCTAATAATGTCAGTATTAACAATAACGCATTAGCTGGCAACCAACAAGTGTAGTCTGCCGTTTTCTAGTTTTGAGAATCCTGCAAGTCCATATGGGAAGTCTTTCTCTTTTTCTTTAATAACCCTGGGGCCATCTGGCATTTTGAAGAAGTATTTACAGAGACATTTAGATGGGGACTCCATACTGTAGCAGTTTACTTATTTACTTAGCATGTGAAAGTTCATTGGTTCAATTCCAGTTGGAAACACAAATTCCCTTTGGGGTTAGTGTCCGGACCGCTGCCAAATAAAACAGAGTTCGCCACCTGTAACGAACCCCTTTTGGCAAGAGGATGGAAATGTTTTATATTGTTGAATCCTATTTATTCTTCAATGTGACATTTGTTTTTATGAAAATGACGAAAGGACCTACAACTTGGTGCAGATCTGGAAAAAAGTGTCAAGTGTTTTATGAATGTGCATTGAATTCTTAAACTCTGTAGGAAGAAATGTACAAAATTAACCATGTAAACTGTTAATTATATTCTTAATTAAATTTGCAGTTGGCTAAAATCTAAATGACCAAGATAGACTAAATCAGAATAGGATGGAAACATGGCAGTCTGACTCTGAAAATGCATCCATACAGGAATAGACTAGCAGTGATGTAGTGACCAGGAACTGAGGAATGCTAGTGAAATTCAGCTACTTGCACCAATCACAGGTGACATACAGCCCTGTGGAAATGGAGTACAAAGCATGATGTAATAGCTTGTAGAGTCACCTTTAGCAGCAGTTACTGAAGTTATCATTTTCTGTATTACTTAATCAGACTCTCACATTCTCCGCATTGTTGTGGAGGAATTTTCGCTTACTCTTCTTTTAATCAGGTTGACATCTGGACTTTGATTCTTTTCTTTAGTCCGTGACTCTGTGGTAGATTTGTGCTGTGCTTGAGGTCGCTGTCCTGCTGCATGACCCAATTTCACACTGTGGCTGTATAACATGCCCAAATCATCATCCATCCTCTACTGTGCTTGACAGTTAATGTGAGATATTTGTGCTGATCTGCTGTTTGTTTTTCACTTACTGTTGCATTGTACATTATGGCCAGAATTCTTCATTTTGGACTTGTCTCTGCAAAGGAAAGATGTAGCTTTTGGGGTTTTTCCAGTTTCTCTGAGCATTCCTCAGTCTGTATGGGGTGAATTTAACGAGGTGTGTTCTCCTGGGAAGATTGTGGCATTCTATTAACACATACCTGAATGTGCCAGAACAGCAAACTGTGAAAAGTTCTGCTTTTATAGAGGTGGTCACAATTTTCTGTAAGGAATAAAGGTATACTTAAATTTCCACAGGACTGTGAATTGTACCCTTTCACTAGACAGGGATATCTATCTAACTCAAGACTGGGTATCTGTGATCAAAAAACCATCAGCTAAAAAGTGATGTGCAATGAGTAGTGGTGCAACGGATCACGGTTGATCCGTAATCCGAACCGATCCCACTCCACGGTTCGGCATGCACGTGAGCCGAAGATTCGAAAAAGAAGGAAAAAAAGTATGTGTATGGTGCGCGTGGTCGGTCTGCCAAGCGATAGTTATGGCCAGCGCTAGCAATCCAAGTGGAGGAGCAGAGGCGTTTGCGGCATTTAAGCAACCCTTTGCTCCCCAATCCGACCGGGCTAAAGCTATTACAAAAGCTACTGGGGTGTTTAGCTGCAGACTGGAGGCCGTATTCCCTTGTGCAAAACAAGGGGTTTAAACTATGATGAACGTGCTTGAGCCACACTGTGATATCCCGTTGCGCATCCACTTCAGTGACAAGATCGTACCCAGGCATGTATGAGCAGGAAAAGTTTAAAGTTATGGCTGAACTGTCCAAGGCATCTTCTGTTGCCCAACTACAAATGGGTGGACCTCCAGGTCAACGGAAAGCTACGTGACCGTGACCGCTCATTATATCACAGCGGAGTGTAGATACAAAGCGCTGATCCGAAAATTGATCCGATCTGTGACTTAAAACCGTGATCCGAACCGTGAGATTTTTGATCCGTTGCACCACTAGCAATGAGCAAATCGCTTTATGTGTGGATGGTATTTAAGGGTATTATCAGATTGGGCATAATTGCCTTGTACCTTTGCTGAGAACGATTGTCGCCCTTTTCCCTCTCGCCCACTGGCCTGCACACATTGTATTTAAAGATCTGAGTGCTTCAGTTTGGCTCAGCATCTTTTCTCTCTGCCATGTAGAGTATTCATGATTTAATGTGTTTTGTGTGCAATTTTGGAAATAATAACACGGTGTCCTCTTATCTATCTGTTAATTAACCCAGTGATTTTTTTCTTTCTTTTTTTTGTTACCAGAGAAAGCTGTTGTTGAAAAAGCACTGTAGTTCAGTAACATGTTTACTGATCATGAATCCAACTGAACTGGCCCTCAAGAGGCCAGGCCATGGTACGCAATGATTTTGTGTGGATTTTGGGGGTCAGAGGTGCTCAGACATGATATATCAGTTGCCAAGTGTGAGCACTCCCTAATGTTGCCTACAGTATGACATTGTTGGGTGTGTTGTGAACTCGCTGTGAGCAAACAGGAGAGATTTCCCGTAGAAATGATTTCAGAATCAGAATACTTTATTAATCCCTGGGGGAAATTATTTTTTGTTACAGTGCTCCATTATAAACCAACATTAAGACAAGACAGACAATACGCTAACTAAGAATAGTACAATATATATAGTACAATAGTACAATATATTGTGTGTGTGTGTGTATATATATGTATATATATATATATATATATATATATATATATATATATATAACTCTGGCTGATTGGGACCCACACCCAGTTTCACACCTTGGCTCAGGCGATTAGAGGATCATCAGGGGGTCCTTTTGTCCCTCTGTGGGGGGATACCCCCACTAGGTTTATATCTGGGACTCTCCACCATTTGACCTTAGAACTGAAGAAGCTTCTCGGATGAGAGGTGAAACGTCTTCAAGTAACTTAAAGAAGTCCAGACGCTTTTCTTTGCAAGCTCCTTTGAGTACAATATATACATATATATACATACATAAGTCACTCATAAATAAATAAATAGCTGGAAAAGAAACGTGTATTTGTAGCAGTAACCAGTGTGTTAAGTGGATGCGTTGTACAGGGAGATGGCCACAGGCAGGAAAGATTTCCTGTGTCGTTCAGTGGTGCACACCTGTTCAAAGGGAAGGTTAATTGACTCAGGACATGCTGAGTCACTGACGCAGCATGATGTGCAACAAGAAGAGGTGCTCGGTTCCTTTATGCCATGCCAATTGGCACATGAAGGCCAAATCAGGTTAACTGGACAGGTTAAAGTGTGATTACTCAATGACACATAGATGGAGTCAGAGGGAGAAAGAGAAAGACAGACATATGTTGGAGATACACAGCCTCTCTCCCAGGGCGGCTTGTTTGTTTTCTATTTTACATTTTACCAAACAAACAGTCTATAAATGGCATCTTTTGTTTCTTTCTCTGTCTTAGAATATCTAGCGAAAAGCCACTTTTGCCAAAAATACTTTTGACCTCATGCTGCACAATTTATGGCATTTTAGTGAGGCTGCAATGGTACTTGTATCCTCTTTCGAGGTTGAAGTAGAGCTCTCTGAAAAAGTGAAGTTAAACTCATTCATATCATGTTCGGTAAATCATTCTTCATTTATCACTCAAAAAAACCCTTTATCGTATGTGTAATTCAGAGAGAACATGGTTATCTTTATTGCTAGAAGACTAGAAAGTCTTATTGAGCACTCGAAGTGCCTTAACTACAAGTCATAGTTAACTATATCGTACATCATACAGTTGCTTCATGCTATACACTTTATCAATATCATCCCTGGCTAATTTTAAATCACCGGTTAACCTAACATGTGTGTCTTTAGACTTTGGGAGGAAGTCAAAGTACCTGGGGGAAACCCACAGAGGCATGAAGAATTTGCACACTTGGCACAGAAAGTCCCCACCCAAGAACCTTTTTGCTGTGAGGCCACAATGCTAACCCCTGCACCACAACTCCATCCAATGTCTCTACAATGTCTCCTTAAACAGCATCAAATAACACTATATAATTAGTCCAGTTAAAATGACCAGATGATTGGTAGACAGATTTAACAGCTGGTTTGAAGTCTGTTTCTTTAAAAATGAATTTGAAATTTCTTTAAAGGTAAATAACAAGATGCTTGAATTTGACTTAAAAAAAAAAAGAAGCTTTTAGTAAGAAACTAAAACTGTTACAGTTGCTACATTTGAATTATTGGGTTAAATATATGAACATGGCTTTATGTTATCTCTGCATCCTAATTAAACAGCTCTTAGGATACATTACAGTTTAGTTCATTTACTTTCAATAAAATCCCCACCATAAATGTGTATGAGGTTGTAAAAAAATATTGTCTTACTTTAAAAACTAACGATTACCCCCACCCCACCGCCTTGAAACAAATTCTAAAAAATAAAAACAGGAAGAAATCCACTAAAAAACAGTTTACACTGTTCAATGAAAAACTTTCAAGCGAGTTTATTTTCTGTCTGTATTATGTTTGGTTGGCTGCTAGTACTTGAAACTTGAACTCACAAACATGCAAACATGTGTGTATCAGTTATTGCTAAAATTTCAGTTAAATGCCTGCAAAGAGACATCCTGTTTGTTCCTTGTAATCTGGTTATGTCAATTGACTGACCAGCAGATCCTTTAAAGAGGGCTGCAGAAAGACTGGAGACAGAGCATTGTTTTCTTTTGTTTTCCTTTTTTACACTCACACACAGTAAGAGAAAGATCCACATTCACATATCCGGTACATGGCTTATATTACATAATATTGTTCTCCACTGGAAAGCAACCCCATAAATCATTGGTCCTTATGTCCATGTCACCCTGTTATCCTAGAAAATAGAGTTTAACATGTTTTTACATTGTGAATGTTTTAAACCATGATCTTTTTTCTTTTTTTGTTGTTGTTGTTGTTGTCGTTGTCGTTGTCGTCGTCATCGTCATCGTCGTCATTTGTTGCAACTGAAAACTTGTTCAGTACTAGTCAGGCCTGGTGACGTTGTCCCTCTTTTAAAGTGGAACCAATCCTACATATTGTTTAAAAATACTTTCATGGGTCATTTCAGATGCTGGGGACAAACAACTGATATGATCTTTTGGTTGTGGAACTTGTCTTATACAAAGGACAGGGCCTGTGTTCAGATGTTATTGATATGTGTAATCATGGAGTGTCCTACTCTAATAGAGGAAAAGTCAGTGCCTCTCAGGAAGTCTGGCCTTTTGAAATGTCACAGCTGTTTCAGAAGACTATCCTTTAAAAGACAAGATTTTAGTCCTTCGTCTTCCACTTGTCTTTCCTCTCCCTTCTCAGTCATGTTCTTTCTTTTTGCACTCCAGTTTCCATTGTTCGTCCTCTCTCTTTGAAGACTTTAAAGCTTTGAAGAATGGCACAGTGTGCTTCTTGATTCAGGAGCAGGTAATGGGGAACAGGACTGTACTGTTGCATTTAAAGGTGCTGTGTCACACCTTAATAGGTTATTCAGCTTGAGCTTGGTGTGCATATAGATGGATTGTAAAATGAAATGCTCTGTATAATCTTCCCTGGGGATTTCCCTTTGGAGGAGACTGCCATATTTTGAGCTGTTATTCAAATCCCTTTATATTGGAGACATTCACCTTTTCAATGAGACTATTGTTGGTGTTTTAACCTGACAGTGCAGGAATTTGAGCACTGGTCAAAGTCCAGACAGAAAACTAGTTAAACCTTTTAATTAACAAAAAGGAAAAGTAGGCAAACTGTTGCAGCAAGTAAAGCTTGTGTTTTCAGCATTTAAAAGAAAATCCTACATTTTTCATTTTAATTTCAATTTAATCCTTAACCCGTTACCTAAAATCTCAAAACTTGTAGATTAACATGCAAAAAACAGATATATTTATCTGTCTTTGACTTGTTTCTATGAATTTTTAACTTGAAAATGTCAAACTGCCTCCCCTTTGTGGTTCAGTAATGATACAGACATAGTTTTGAGAGACAGGCAGTGTGGTGGTTGGTTTTGTCACCTCCCAGCAGGGACCTTTATTTGTGTAGATCGTTCTCTCCGTGTCTGAATGTATTCTCACATGTTTTCCGGCCTTCTGCCACAGTCCACACACATGCATGGTGTAAATCGATAGTTTTGAGAGATATTGAAGTCAAGTTAAAATAACAGACATCAGAAATATTGGAGAATTGGGTTGTTCTTGATTCCATTATTGTTTGGCTGCTTTTGTCTATGTAATAAATACAGTTTAGACAAGTGACCTGCCACATGTAAGCATTAGGGGATTTGATAATGATGGTAACATAAGACTTAGCATACATGTTACAAGCTCTAGATCTTTCCATCTGTACATCTGTCCATCATCAGGCGTGTAACAAGAAATGGGGTCCCTTGACCTTCACTGTTAAGTGGCATAAAATGGACCCTTCATCTTTCTAATGTATATTATTAGCTTTCTTTTATTATTAGCCTTTTTACACATTTAAAAGAGTGCCCTAAAAATTAGCTTAACTATATACATTTTTAAAAATAAAAGGGAAAAAAAACATCAAATGTTGTGACTTTTGCCATTTTACCATCATATTACATCCATCCATGTTAACACGATTAACTGTGATACTGTTATGTCCTGATGATGAAGCCTATGATACTTTCACTTCATGCTGGAAGTGAAGAGATCAGCTTCCTCTCTCTTTCTGTCTTCTGCTGTTTGGACAGAGTTACACTTATGCAGCTCTGATATTTGTTTCGGTTTTGTCTCGCAAGAAAAAAATAGGAAACAAAACATAATCTCAGAAAAAAATTTACACATGAAAATCTATTTGTCCTCCTTTTTGGATCTTTTTTCTAGGGGTATAGTCCTCCCACCCCCTGCCAGTAGGACCCAGCTGATATGAGTCTCAAACACTTGACCTTAACATAAAACCTTTACACACTCAGACAGGAACTGAAGTGCTTTGCTTTACCAAAGGTCACTCCCACAGATTTCTCCCACTCTGCTGCAGAGCTTGGCAGCAAGGAGGAAAAGGGTGAACCCAGCAGGCTGCCGTTTTAGGACCTCAGGCTGAATACATTCCTGGACAAATATACCCTTGATCTGTCTTTACACTACAGTTTTAGGCTTTTAAACACCAACCTCTCAAGCTTAAGGCTGACACTGGGTATTTCCGCCTTAGCTCTCAGTTTGGTCAACCAACAAGAGTCTGGTTTTATAAGCATGGCAAAATACCCATACACAAGACTTCCAGACATATGTGCAGGGATTTTAGCTCCATTTGGATGTGAAATGATGATTCGAAGAGAAAGTTAGAAGCAGTAGAAAGTCTTACTTTTTTTTCTCTTTCAGTGCACCACTTACTCTCTGTCACACAGCAGTGTGAGAGAGAGAGAGCAGGAAAGCTGCAGGAAAGCAAGACTTTATTGCAAAGCAGTTCTGTTCATAGATTTTCATTAAGATGCTTTTTTACAATGCACTAAAAGTCTAGTAAATCTAGTGGCAGTTGATAAGTTGACAACAATTAGGTGAACTTGAGTGTGAAAAGTGAATGCTAGAATTCCCAACAAATTAATAACCAAAATATTCAATAGTTAAGCTACCCTTAACGTTTATCGCACCCCATGTTTTTAAACAATGCATGCTAGTGAAAAAAGTCATATGTTTGAAAAACTCTGATTACTGCCAAGATTATGTCATTGGCCTGTTAATTAGAGCTGCGACAGTTGTTTTGTTTCTCATGTTATAGATCAGGCACATCCCTTTGCTTTAAGACAGTGTGCTTTCACCCCTCCAAAAGCATAGTGCAGCTCATGCCAAGATGACTAAAAGAGAACCTTTTGGCCAACAAGATTTTTCTAGAGTAAGCACAATTCCCAAGGTTTTCAAAGGTGAACCTGTGAAAGGATTATTAATGGTTGCCTGCAGCTCCCTTTGCCTACAGATCACTAGGTATGAGATCAGGGTCTGTCACCTGGTATGCATTCGGCAGCACACGACAGTTTGTTGTCGCGCTAACTCTGTCTTGCCCGGGGCTAATGTGCAGTCTCCTGAGGAGCCCAAGTCAGCTGCCACCTCTGTATCTTGGTGACTCCCATGCCGGAGATGGCTGCAACCTGGCAGGGACCAGCGGCTCCCCTTGCAAGATGAGCTTTGAAAAAAAGTCCTCAGAGTTTATCATTTGAACAAAATTAAAAGTTCGAGTTCAGTAAATTCTTGTTTGCTAAGTTACTAAATAATTGTGTTAAATAATCAAGATTTACAATATAATTATTGATCAAAATAGCCCTGAACACAGCTCACAGGTTCTTCTCTTCATCATGTTCTCTGTGCAAGTACTGATAATTAAAGTTAAATTAAATTGCATTTTATTTGTGTAGCACCAAGTCTTGGAATGTGTGCGGGTAGCCAACAAATATTCTAATTGTTAACATAACGGATACCGAATGCCGGCAAATTGTTGTGTCCTAAATGATATGCAGCCATCTGCTACTAGATGGAGATGCAGTCCCGACACAGTTATTGAAAAGTGCCAAAAAACGTTAATCTATTATTGTACGTTATTTTGAAGGTGAAAGAATTAGTTCGCAGACGTAAGAGCCGAAATGAGCTTTCTCCGAAAGGGGGACGGGTTCAGTTATTTGGGAGAAGCTCAGAGTAGAGCTGCTTCTCCGCTACGTCAAAAGGAGCCAGTTGAGCTGTCCCTGGGTGAGGTGTTCCGGATATGTCCTACCAGAAGGAGACCCTGGGATAGATCCACGATACACTAGAGAGATACCATCTTCCAGCTAGCCTGGGAATACCTCTGTGTTCCCTTGAATGAGCTAAAGGAGGTGGCTGGGGAGAGTATAACGCGCAGTATTCACAGTGCACGATATGAGGCGCCAAACAGTTGAGCAACATTTAAATTATGATTAATTGTTTAGACTGTTTTTGACATTGTCCATTAAACAGTCCTCAAATTGAACTTTATACGTTTCTTAGTTTTACAATGATGATGCTTTATATTGTATGGTAAAGACCTTACAATAACAGAGAAAACCCCAACATTCAGACGATCCCATAAAAGCAAGCACTTTGCGACAGTGGGAAGGAAAAACTCGCTTTCAACAGGAAGAAACCTATGGCAGAACCAGGATCAGGGAGGGGGGCAGGCATCTGCTGCTCCAAAAGACATGATACATTGTGACACATGTTCATCGTATGTGCTTGAAATATAGACCCTAATTCTGAAAATTTGAAGCATATAAACAGAATCACTGGAAACAGGACTGTTCTAAGTTCATAACAAGCTTTATGATATTAGATTTCATGTAAATGTGTTCTTTGTTTCTGCCAGTGAGCCTCATGGGCTTAGGTGTTAACAACATTAAGAGAGCTGAATATTGACACAGCGCCTTTCCTGGCGTCTCAAATTCATTTATACTCTGGTCTGTTGGCCTTTGAGATTCTGCTGTTTCTGATCTCTAGCGTTTATAATCTGTATGACCTCAAATGTGACTGAGTCAGTCACTCCTCGTCTGTCTTTGATTCAGTCAAACACACACTATGCGCCTCTTTCATCTCTCTTCCCATCGTTTGCTTGTTTTTTTTTCCTTCCAGCCATAGCAGTGTGATGAGATGAGGACACTCAGTGTCGCTGTTTACAAAAATGACTGCCAACCTGACATTCAACTGTCCATCACCTGCCTACATGAATTCATATTACCCACCGTGTCTTCCTGCCTGTCATTTTCTCTCTCTATCTCCAACATAACATGCCTTTCTTCCCCACTATCTCAACTCCTCATTCTTTCTTTATTTCCATTCTTTCCTCAAATCACTCCTCCTCAATCTTCCACAGCTAGCCAAGGTGTCAGCTTTAACCTTTCCTCCTTTTCTGGCTATTTTTGCTTCCCTTTACCCCTTTACTTCTTACCTCTCCCCTTTGCATTTGTTCATCTCACTTTCCTTTTTTAGAGTAAACACAGCGGCCTTCTCACATCTCGCAATGTATCAGTTTGTTTGAACTGGAAACAGCTCTTTCTCCCTCACTTGGGTTTCCTCCCACCACCCTATCACATTTATCTTCATCCCCTCACTCTTCACATCTTCCCTGTGTGCTTTTCTATGTCTTCTTCTGCCTGTTTAATGTTGTTCCATCTCCTCTGTATCATTTATCTTCCTCCATTTCTCCTACTTTAAAAAACTTGCCTTGCCCTGTAGTTATTTGAGATTAATGTACCTGTCCATATGTCAGGATTTTCTACTAGGCTTGAGGAAGTGTATATATTCCAGGAAACTAGAAAATCTGTCCCAGGCAATCAAAAAGTTATCTCAATTGGCTATTCGCTCATTCGTATTTCACTTCCCTGGCAGTTTAAAGTATCTTTTAGTTGATGTATTATGATTGTAGTGCACCAAAAGAGTTGATGCTGTCGTATCTTTCTTTTTGGTTGTTCAGATTTGGTCCCTTTCTGTGAGCTGCTCTGCAGAGTTGAAAGACCTTGCCTGTGGGGTCCACGTTCAGAGTGGTGGAAATGACCTCTTCTGATTTTTTTTATTTTATTATTATTTTTTTTAATCGACAGAAACCTTGCTGATCTCACAGCTCCCCCTCTCTTCCCCTTCTGGGCAGATGAAGACCTTTATCCCTCTATTTATCTCTCTGTGACACAGCAAGACTGTATTTTCCTGCTTTGCTCTTCATCCACCTCTCCTTTATATTCCTCATATATTTTCTCACCTTTGACCTGCCACGACCGTTTATCCCGCACACCCTTATTCCTCCCGGGACCCCTCAAAAATCAAAATGTCACTGCAAAGACTCATCCTGTGCTTTCCCATTCAAAACACATAATTTACACACATTATGCTTTTTAGATTTTTGCTTTGTTTGCATATAGAATTTTGCAAAGTCCACCGAAAAAAGGATTTAATGTGTCCACCAATAAAACCCTGCTGTTTTAGCCACCTGCAATGCTTCATTGGCTTTTCTTCACTGAGTTCTATACCTCACTATATAACACACTGCCAAGCAGCTAGCTGTCAAACAAAAACTTACTTCAGATGAAACCATCTGTATCACAGCCAACTATTATTTCTTGTTCTAAACTCTAAAATATCTCAACTGTGTCTCAGCGAACCATGGTGAATACCTGTCTGTTTAGTCTCTGTGCAAAACAAAGCTAATATAGCTAACACTACCATCTTGTCTTCTTTGTGCTGCCACATGTGCGACAGCCACAGTCGCCATTAACACCTGTTGCTAGGGTATACAAGGGTCATGCTAATAGATGATGACATTAGAAATTGACAATGGTCAAAGTGATTGGCGAAGGCTTGTCAGACAGGGTGATTTTTTAGCTAATTTCCCTATTGAGTTATTAAATTAATATCATTATCATGGTTATGGTGATGCTACAGCGGGCGATAGGATGATTGGACCAAACCTAATGTATATGTGTAAAATGATAATTGAAGGAAGCTTAGAAGAAACAGGACATATTAACAGTATGCCTAAAGTGGTTAACATTAGTATTAGCTCTGACTGAATGCCGACAGTTTGGACCTGTGATGTAAAACTGAATGCTAATTATTAGTGCATGTGTATTGTAGTGACTTCTCATGAATCTCTCCTTTCTAGGTTTACATACCAAGCCTGTTTCAGAAGGTTATCACTGAGCTCCTGTGTTTTTAGCCAGTAGCTACACTGGGCTTTAAGAGGAGAACCTTAAAGAGATAGAGGAGCTAAAATGGAGCATGAAAGCAGGTGATCCGGCAATGTGCATGATTAGCGCACTCCCTAAAACATAACCTATAAATAAGGTTAGTAAGCACTTCAAAAACAGTGAATGCTGGAACACACCAAATAGTAATTATTGTGATTAGTACAAAATGTCCTATTTGGAAAAAACTGCAATGTATTGATTGACTCAGTGTGTGTCTCTCTCCAGGGTAATAATTTCATAAGAAGAAGCTCGTTAAGAAATGGGTATTTGGTGTTTTATTGTATTTATTTTTAATGTGGAAATGTAGACCATCTCAGCTTGGGTGCCAGACATCTCTGTCATTACATTTAGTGATTTCTTTTTTGCATATGCCTTAAGCTACTTTTTTCCAACTGAAAACCACCTACCATGAAAATCTATGGGCAGCTTTGCTCCAAGGAATTCAAGTCTTTGTTTTCTATGTTCAACAAGTGGGAGAACAGCAAACAGCAGCATCCAAAATGAGGCTGCACACTGTGTGAGAGACAAAAGTAAGACGTCTATGTTAATTCTAACTTTACCTTTGAGTGACCCTTTTATATGTAACTAGAGTGGAAATCACAGAACAGAACTTTAACTTATTCGATACATAGGCTGTATGTAAAAGATGGACATAGACGGATGTGATTGTGCTGACCTGTTATGAAGCCTTCACTTGAGTGAGCATTCACTGCAAGCTGATAAGGAAGAGACCTGTCAATCACAAGCTAGGCGCACCCTAAGCACATCCTCTTTTATCCCCCCTTTTGACTCTAATTACAAGAGTTATTTATAAAATGATTAGTGTGTTATGCTAAACAAGATGTAAACCTAGCTAATTAGACCATAATCCTTTTGAGGTTAAGACGTTAGCCAAACATTCAAGCTCATTCCATCATGTCAGCTGAATAGTTGATTTGTTGTAAATGTTTAGAATTTTTTTTGTGGCATTTTGCTAAAAGAAATGGCGACTTTTTACTTTTATTGGCAGGTGCCCTTTAATTTTGCTTATGGTTTGAATGTTTTGTATGAATGTACAAATGTTTGCTTGTATTTGTGTATGCACTGCAAGCTAGGATATGTACACTTCATTTTGATTTCAAATTTTTATCATTTTAGGGAGCACAGTGGTGCAGTGGTTAGCACTGTTACCTCACAGACAGAAGGTCCAAAGACATGAATTTTAGGTTAACTGGTGATTCTTATGTGTGTTGATGCATACTCAATCATCCAGGTAAGGGAATCCCAGAATTCTGAATTCTGCTGATTCTGTTCATTTGGCCATTGAGTTTTCAATGTCTAGATGAATACTAACATTGGAGTGACTTGAATGTGACTAGATTTTTCGACCGGGGAAACACCCAAGTGTATGTCTGTCTACTTCATTTTTTTTCCTTCTGAAGGAAACCTATTCAACCTTGGCACTGCTTTTTTCATAATTGCTGACTTTCTAAATATGTTGCCAGGCTAGCTTTGCACTTTACTCCTCTGTTGTAGATAGTTGGAAATGCAGTTCCAGCAGTTAAAATTGACTGTGAGGCAATAAAGTAAGACCAGAAAGTAATACCCAGAATTTTGCCTCTGTCACACTTTCAGATCCTCTGTAGTTAAGGTGTTGAATTCAAGTGGAAAAGCTGTTTTGTGCCATAGTTGGCACAGTCAGGCTAAGACAATAAGGTGCAGATTTTCTATTCAGAGGAAAGTGAAGCACTGGAGTAGTGGAAAACATCAAGGAGCTATGTGAAGTTGCGCCGTAGTTGGTCCAGAGGTCAGACATTTCTTCGTGTGGCTGTTCTGATAGAAAAGAGATGGCAGTGCTGTTGTTCTGATCTGCTTTACCCTCTCTCTCACTATCATATTTCTCCAAATTGCTTATCCCTTACTCACCAAATGCATTTTTTTTTCTGTCTCTTATTTCCCTCCCTTCCTGTCCCTCTCCAGTTCAAAAAGTGCTGCTTTGTCATACATCAGCTGAACTTCCTCTTCATATTTACTTTGTAGCACTTTGCAGTGGCAATGGGAGTAGTGTCATCATCACTGAGATGAGTAGAGGCACAGGCATCAGCAGATTTATCACAGTTTTCTCCAGGCACATTTAAGCATTAGTGGGAGAGAAAGAGGATCAGGGTGATGAAAGCATGACTAGTGGGCTGTAGTGCAGTGTGGAAGAGGTCATTATGATACTTTGTGTTCATCTTTCTGAAAAGTCTTTATTTGTCCACCATGTGGAGCTTTGATCACCCTTTGTCCTCCCTGCTCTCATCTAAAAGCTGAAAAGCACTACTGTTAACCTGTGCTCATAGCAATTAAACAACTCCCTAAACTCGGAATCCATAATTAAGCAAATCACTTGTCTGATTGAGTAATTAAAGTGGGCCGTGTTGTTCCCATTCCCCAGAAGAATTCAAAAAGAATTAACTAGCGTGGGCCTCTGTAATCAAAATAAACATATTTACTGCATTAGACTGTATAATGCTGAGTGAATTTCTGTGTCATATAGTTCAATGCAATATGTAAATATCCCCTTTGCAAAGCTTTTAATGGTCAGTTTGTGTTGAGCTGTTGAGGGGCTGGAGTGAGTGCGCTACTTTGTGTGATGCTCTTGTTATGATGAGTAATAAAAACAAATGCCTCTTAAGATATCATATACTATTTGTATTTCATATCATTTATATTTTTGGTACTAATGTAATGAAGTCTAATGCAAAGTAAACACTTTACTCTTACAGGTGGTAACAAGTACTTAGTGGATGTACAGTCGTATTTATAGGTTGTTGTACATGTGCAAATATGACAAATTTTTTTTTGACAATATCAGATTAGTTATTACATACTGTGTAGCAATTTCTATCAATCTTATGATACTTTTAAGTGTCAAGATATGAAAAAGTGCATTTTGTAGGAGCATACATGAACTGACTCAACCATCCACCTTCAAACAATGGAAGCTGATTCGTTTAAATGCATGCATTGATGCCAGGCTATTACCATTTCCCTCCTGTCCTAATTAATTGCACTGTGAAAATTTCCCCTCAAACTCTTGTCTTGAGCTTGACAGTTTGTTTGATGTGTGTGACTTTCCATTGTTCTCTGTTGGATCCCGTCCGTTGCCGTGCACCGTGACTCCTGGGCAGAGTGAGAGCTACCCCACACACAATGCGCACACGCACACACACACACACACACGGATGTTCCTGGCCTTCCCTGTGCTACTAATTACCTTGTTTCCCATCTGGACTATCTGGCACTAGTGGCGCTCTTTCTCTTCTTTATACATCTCCTAATTGTCTTTTCTTCACTTTTTCAGCTGCCTGCCTGATCAGAAAGTGATCCAGCTTTACAAAGTCATATGAGAGCAATTTTCATTTGTTATAATTATTAATGTAGAAAATATCAGCTAATCACCTAATTTAAACAAGCAAATATAAGATATTTTCTTTAGTTTATTTTGTGTAATAAACTGTTGCTAACAAAGTACAACAAAAAAGTAATTATAAATATTGTAATGTTAAATCTTAAGTCTTGAGAGGGCTGGAAAAGGTTTTCACTGAGAACACTGAGATTATTTTTCTCTATCTGTCTTTCCCTTCATCTAGTCCCTGTTGCAGAAAATAACTACCACAGCATGATGCTGTGGCCACTGGACTGTAAATAAAAGAACAAAGCTTCTGGGTCTGAAAGACAAGGCCAGTTCGGAAGTATTTTAAATGTGTATTCTTTTTACTAACCAGCAGTTGGAGGCTCCTCTGGTTGGCTAAAGAACACTAACTGTGCAGAAGCCTATGGGGCAACAACCACATGGTTAATACTTGAGTTGTGACCTCAGGAAGCACTTTCCCATTGCTTGTTTTATTTATTTTTGTTGACTGTAACATGCGTCTAATTTTGTAAATTAGAGACAAAAACAACTTTGTTTACTATGGCCTGGTATTCTATAAAATACTTCTTCTGCTTCAGTCGGTTTTTGTCCAATATGAACAAAGGGTTTAATTTATAGTGACCACTGACGTCTTGGTTACATTTCTGACCAAGACTCTGTGTCGTTTATCCTGCACAGATTTTTGGTTCTAGATTTCTTCATTTTTAGCAATGAGTGCACTTAGGCCTTTTTGATGTTGCATAAAATGTCTTTTGTTCTTTCTAAAATCTATGCCTGGATAAATCTGGGGTCTACCATCTGAGGACAGTTGTCAAGCTCATAGCCTGATTTTGACTTGCACCAAGACCTTTGTATAAATGCTTGTTTGTAAGTGCACTTGAAGTTTTAGAGTGTTTTAGGGAACCATGGTATAAGGATGCACCAGAGCTAATATAGCATATAAAGCAGAGTTCATGGTGCCTATTTTGTGTTTGTTTGCCTATGCAGAGTGAAGGATGTGGACTGTGCAACTAATGTAGCCATGTTTCCTCCAAAAAAACCAATCGTGTGTAGCCTGATTGAGATGAAGCTACGTGTAGGTAGAAGGCTGATTGGTTGGACCTGAACATAAAAGAGAGCAATGAGCAGAGTTCAGCATGAAGAAAAGTAAACACAAAAATAGTTTTTTTGTGTGATGTTGGATGTTTTTCTCCAAAAATGAGATTTTTAAATCTTAAAAAAATACACTCTGCCTGCTCTTTTAAATATTAATGAAAGATTAATAGGTTGTTTATACATAATAATCAGTATCTTAAAATTTGTTGTAGACGCTCATTATGACGGAATTCTTGGCCCAGTTCAACCTGAACCATACTATATGACGGGATACAATATGAACAGTATGTAAGGGTTAAATAAGACAAGCCAGTGTTTTATTGTCAGTAATTGTTTAACACTACAAAAGCCTGTTTTTCCTCCGTCATTGTGGAATATTAACAATGATGAGAAAACGATAAACTCACTGTGCATTTTAGGATCAGTCAAAACAAAATGTGGAAAACTTGAAAACTTCAGAATCCTCTTTAGATAATTACTTTGCTTAGAATCATGATTGAGCTTTTACCTCCATCACTGACGATGTTACAAGGCAGCACAACATTTTCTCATTTTTCCCTTTTTTTTTCAAAACGTCTCGCTGACTGCTTGGCAGCAAATCAGACAGCTCTGCTCCATATTAAGCACTTCTGTGTCAGCATCTGTTTCTCATATTTATTTGCCTTTTGTAGATGTTCCAAAAAGTTAATGTTTCTGTTCAGTCCCATATTAATTTATGGTTTTTGACAGATGTGACTGCCCTTTCAGGTGGTGATTCTGAGGAATAAGGTCCTTTATTTGAGGTGCCCCTCAACACTTTGTCAGTTGCTGTGAGTTCACTGAGAGTTCAGTAGAAGTTATTACACAATAGTCTTTATAATCTAAGTTTTCATTGCTCAGCAGATACTTTTTTTTCTCTGCTGGCCAAATCCCTGTGTCATTTAGAATTCATGGACAGAGAAACAAGGTTAGCCTTTTATTTAGTGAATCTGATTATTTGTGACAGGCAGAAAATTAGATCATTAAGACCAGCAATGAAAATAATCCCCACAGCATGTTATTATGTGTTACTGGCAACATCTTTGTATTAAGATTTTATTCATGTTCAATAGGTTCCAGATATCTGCTCCAATATTTATGATTCTGTGGTCAAATGAAATGTTATAGCCTAGGAGCATTGTAGTGTTTTATCTTTTTAAACAGAGTAGCTCAGGCTGAAATTGGTGGAATAACATAAATATTCATGTATTGTGAGATTTTGATTTGGATGTATGACATCAAGAAGAAAGATCAGTCACAATATCTGGCTGCCCCCCCAAAAATTGGTTAATGATAATATTTTGTTTTATAAACAGAGTGTTTAAGTTTTCTAATTAATCAGAATATCTTAAAACAGCCATAATATTAAAACAAAATATATTTTATAAAAAACTACTAAGGCTTCAGTCTTAGTAGGCCTAGAGACCAACCCCTGATTGTGGGGGAAAAATGTATATTCTCCAACTGTTCAGTGATTGGTTGCTGGTAATCTCTGTGTGACATCAATTGCAAAGAGGGGTGTTTCACAAAAAACTTTGTAATTAAATAGTTGATTCTGTTCATCTGGACGTAGCGTTTTTGGGAGAAACGTCTCATCACTCATCCAAGTGACTTCTTCAGTCTCAACTGAATGTGGCAGAATAAATGTGGTTATTTCGACATTTGTCAAAGCTGGGAAGGCACCTAAAGGATGCTCCAGGCGATCCAGAAGAGAAGATGGACAACTGCTGCCTAAGCAAAAACCCTTAGTGTGATCCCTTGTGTGTCATGAGTATCGGAACAGCTAAGACACATTTTCTCAAACACTGTGTCTCTGTCTCTGACTCTGTGTTTGAGGACAAGGGAGCATCTTCAGTTGGCAGTACCATTTATTCATTTTGTTTACTTTGGTCTTAGTTGCCCACAATCAGAGCTACTGGCTGAGGAATGCCTTCTCCTGAATATACCAGAACTTGTTTTTGCTTGCCTTGTGATGGCCAAAGTGTCAAAAATAAAAGGTGTCAAAAATAAAACAAGGCTAATAATATATTTAAATACCTACATAGGCTAGATTTACTTTCTTTGTGAAACTAGAGCATGCCTCGTCTTGGAACAAATAAAAATAAATGGAAAAAATTGATGTCCAATAAGAAAGATTGCATAATAATAATTGCCAAATAATAGTCTATTTCATGGCAGATGAACAACAGTTATTTCAGCATCAAGTCATCGTCACTGTGAAATGACACAATTTCCCAGCTAATACGCAGTACAGTACATCATGCAACATTGTAAAGTCTTCTAATAAAGTTAAGCAACAAAATAAATAAATGTGGTATAAAATATAGCAATATACAACGGTAAAGAGAAGAGGAAAGCACAAACACAAATATTTAACAAAAATGTTTGGCTCGGATGCTCAAAAAGCAAAAAAACATTTTTGTTTAATATTTGGTTTAAACTTTGCTGGCAGACTAAAAAAAAATTGGCAAGAAAGTAGACTGAGTGGGTAGGGGATAATGAGTGGGTAGGGGATAAATAAAACACATAACAATATAAAACAACAACGATAATAAAAGGTCCTAATAGATGATGATATTATTATTATTATATCGTGTAACCTTTACTATGGAAAATATTTTGGAACATATCCACGCACATAATCAAACACATAATTTATCTGCTGCTGTAAACCACTTCAAGCAGAAGAAAGTATATTTTACTTTGTTTTGCCAAGTCAATAGAAATGATCACTACAGAGAAGCTTTTTGATTATATAAAATTGGGAAACATCTGTCTAGATTGCTAAAAATATTGAACATATAGGCCTATATCATAGAAAAGAAGTTTACAGATTTTCTAATTATCTTATCAATGTAGGGCTCAGTAACAGCCCTAGACACTAGTTAGTCACCATCTGTCAGATGCTTGTCATTAGGGGAAAATGGGTGTTCCCTGACCAACCAATAAACCCACCAAACAATCACCAGTTGATTGGGAAAACTCCATTTTCTGGGATTGGTTTCTACAGGTTGCTTGCATGAAATTGGTATTAATTGGCGGTATATACTGCTTTGGTTGCTACCAGGTTGTTATAGTTGCCTGAAGATTGCATTGAAGACACGGCTGTTCTGCAAACACTTGTCAGCTGCTTGCCAAATAAGACTGTGAAAAGTGCAAACTAGAAATAGAAATCATTTGCCTTTACAGTAAAAGTTTCACCATATGAAATATGCTCTTTGCAACAGGCAGTTTTTACTTTAAAGTTTTCTCTTTCCAGTAGCAGCTTTAAATTTTACTACAGTTCAGAGAGTAGTGTTTTTTGATGAGTCGACCTTTTTCATGTTAAATCAGGGTCAACCTCTAGGATTTACGAAATGTACAAAAAAATTTGTTGTAAATTAAAAGAAATGTTTAAAAAAGCTGTTTAGTGCAGCACTGTCTTTGCAACTGATTTTACTCAACACCAGTCATCGTCTTCCAGCAACCAGCTGAATTTGCATTCTTCCTAAGCAACCAGAGGCTGCCAAAGGGTAACCGACTGGTCTCTAGGCCTGTATAATTTATAGGGAGACTATAGAATATGAACAACCAGCAGAAAGCAAACAGGTACAGCTTCTTATTAGACATAGTAATAATTATTTACTTTAATGGCCATTATAGCCAGTGTTTTAGAAGCTGGTACTCCTAACGTCCTTGCTAGTTAGATGACAAAACCAAAGACTAAAAAAATTTGAAAATACGACGGATGTTGAGTCTTAAAGGCATTGTGTCATTCTGGCAAATGTCGTTGCTTTTCATAGGTGTTCTAGAGGAATGACATGTAATACTCCAGGCTTTCCAAAACTGACATTCGGCATAGCAACCACAAGAACGTTTTAACATTAAAGCATGAATTACCTTGAAAAAAATCCAAAAGGAAAACAAATTACCACAAAATTAGTTTAAATATATCTGACTTTTTTAAAAAAAAAAAAAAAGTTTTTGCTTTTTGGTAATTCAGTGCAACACCTGCTTCTAAGGCCTGATGGCTATCCCTCAAATGATCTGTAAAACTGAATGACACTGTTTTTTTGTTTTGTTTTGGTTTTTTTGCCTATCAAAATTTCAAAGTGTGCCAATGTTGACAACTGTTAAAATGCTTTGGGATACCGAGATATCCAGCCAATAAGATACCAGGCTTACAACACCAGGTCTTAAAATCATGTCGACTTGGTAGAATTTGCTCAGATGTTGCAGCCAAACAACAAAATGACAGCTTAATAAAAGACATAAGCTGACATGACTAAAACAGTTTCTGGCAGCTCCCACTTAATACACTGAATTATATGGTGGGTTTCTTTTAGTAAACAACCCAAAGCATTCCACACATTTTGGCTTATTTATCATGTATTTTCAGCTGCTGAGCAAAATCGGTGAGGCTAAATTTAAATCAGAGTAGTAAACAAGGTGATGTTTGTTTATTATTTGAACAATACATTTAAAAATGAAACTACTATGGAATTGTGTTAGTGGAAACAGGTTGGCTCCTATGAATAAAATGTAAAAACTATTAATGCTATGAAATTTTAAAAATTTAAATCCATTCAGAATGGAGTTAAAACATAGAAGGCTTATAACACAAAGATAAAATGTTGTCAGTCCAATTGTGCCTCTAAAGTAAGACAAGTATTTGTTATACAAGGTGAAGGCAACTTTATCAGTTACTCTATGTGTATTAGAAGCTTCCTTACAAGTGCTCTTCAAATATATTCCTGATTTGTCTTAAGAAAAAACAGTAAAACCTAAACAAAGGGGTTAATTGAAGGGGAAAAACTGGAAGCTGTTAGAGAAGATGGATACGCCTGTTTTTCCTCTTATACTGATTGGCAAATTTTTCAGGAAACTTTATTTGTATACTTGTTCAACTACTCTTCAACACAAATATCTAATCAGCTAATCATGTGGGATCAACTCACTAAATTTAGACATGTAGACAGAGTCAGGTTCAAACTGAGCATTTGAATGGGAAAGAAAAGTGATTTAAAGGCCTTTTATTAAGGCATGGTTGTTGTCTGATGGGCTTGTGTAAGTATTTCTAAACGTATCTCTAAACTGCTGATCTACTGGCATTTTCCCACACAATTAGCTCAGGTTGTACAGTATGTAGGGTTTACAAAGAATATTTCAAAAAAGAGAAAATATCCAGTAAGCTGCTGTTTTCTGAGTGAAAATGCCTTGTTGATGTTAGAATGGTAAAGCTGATATAGGAAGGTAACAATATCTCAGTTAACCACTTGTTACAACCGAGGCATGCAGAAGAGAATCTCTGAACCTTAAAGCAGATAGACCATACCAGGTGCAACTCCTGTCAGCTGAGAACAGGGCATTGAGGATACAGTTCACACGGGCTCACCAAAATTGGACAGTAGAAGACTGTAAAAATGTTCCTTGGTCTGATGAGTCATTACCTACTACAATGTTGATGGTAGGGAAACAATATAAAAGCAAGGATCCATCTTGCCTTACATCAACACATCAGACTGTTGATGGTGTAATGGTTTTGGGGATCTTTTCTTGGCACACTTTGGTCCCCTTAGTTCCAACTGATCATTGTTTAAGTGCTACACTTTGCTTGAGTATGGGTGCTGACCATATATTTCCCTTTAAAACCACAGTATACACACCTTGTGTTCGGCTGACAAATCTTCAGCAAATGTGTGATGCTGTCATGTCAACATGGATCAAAATCTGAAGAATATTTTCAGCACCTAATTGAAATTTATGCCACAGGAATTAAAGCAGGTCTGAAAGTAAAAAGGGAATCCCAACTGTTACTAGCAAGGTGTAAGTAATCCAGTGGCCAGTGAGTGCATATATCATCTGATAATCTAATATCTAATCTGATATCTACCATGTTGACTTTGGCATATTTGCTATTAAGAGCACATGGAAACACATGACTTAAGCAAAGACTTCTTGGATGGTCCATACCTCATTGCAAGTCACATTATTTGTCAAGTAACTCCATTAAACACAGTCACATAGTCCAATTCAGTGATGTGTACTGGTTGTACACGTCACTGAAGCTGAAGCTGGTTGTTAAATAGTGTTTTAAAACCAACTTAAACGAACAGCTTAGCAGTATCCAAATGAAGGAGTTATGTAATATCCAGTTATTAAGAAGGGAGAAATTATCTGTAGATACCAAAACAGTTTGTGTCCCTGATTACTAATGCTGTTAAGGCATTTTATCATGGGACTATATGGGAATTAGCTTTCCTTAAGAGCCAGACTCTAGTGGCCACCCGACTTACTGCGGTTTTTATCTCTTTCATGTTGGCTTAACTTGTCAGCCCCAGAGGTGCCCATTTTCTAGAGCAAGTTATATTTCACAGTGTTAGAGAGAATAAATAACAAAAAAATAAACATTTTAAAGCTTTTGGATATTGAAATCCTATAATTTTATAATTGTTGTAATATATAGGGTTGTGTTTAAATACTTTCAACACTAACATTCAGAGTTGAGTGGGGGGTTCATTTTCAACCCAGATGCTTTTTGCAGGATAAACCCTTCCCATTAAACTATTGTGTAACAAAATGCTTTGTTTGTAGGAAATGTAAACAACAGGTAGATCATTGGCTTTAATTTTGTCTTTTTATCACCACAGTCAGGGTCAGAGGAGGTCTTTGAATAAATGGATTGGAAGTTCAGAGACACAGATGCTTGTTCAAGTTAAATGGAGTTGTTTGTAAAATCCGCTCCACCCCTGCAGTCGTATTGGCATCCATTGCTCTGACAGCTTGTATTTTTCATCAAGACTAAATTGTATATGTTTGCCCTTTAATACATTAGCTGGACGAAGATAAAACGGTGGACTGGGGTCAAGCATTTGAGGGCACAAATGCATGGAAAATTCCATTTAGCGAAGACAAAGTGCTGGGAGGGGTCTAACAGAAGAGGAGGGTGGCAAGGATGCCCACACCTTGGGTTAAGCGACTGTCCACCCACTCTGCTTTTTAATTCTGTCTAAAAACATTTTGTTGTGTCTCAGTTTGATAGAACACGTTTTGAAATTGCTGTCTTTAAAATATATTATGAGTGTTGCTGTGAAAGGATTTGTCACCATGATAATCTGTCAAAACAGGCTCGTCTGTGTGCTGTTTGTTTTGAGTTCATTAGTGAGATCGACAGGGTTTCCTGTCAGGCCTTATTCTCAAGACTTCACCGTTTTGATTCATTGCAATTTAATTTTCATGTGACACTGATTCTGTTGTTGTTACCAGCAGATCCCATTGACTCTTAAGTGTTCCTGTTTTTGCCCAATAAATGACAAGATTATATGACAAGCTTATGCCGACGGGGGGAAAAAAAAACAAAAGGGAAAATCTAACATGACAGACACAGCCTTGTCTGCCATGTTAGAATGAACAGAATTAGCAATATGTGACAACATATGTGTTAAATGCACCTTAGAACACACATGCATCAACACTACATATGAGCAGGCAGAGGGAGGTTTGGAGTCTTCATACACCCCCGTTCTCTGTTGCCTGTTGGGGCGGGGGGGCTGGCCATCCGATTGGGGTCTGGAATGTGGGGCCTCCCTGCTGCTGCGGAGTCCGGGCAGTCTGCTTCTCTCTACCCCAGGGAAAAGGGTAACACTACCTGGGTTTGGGTGCAGTTTCCCCCTCCAGGGGCAAGGGTACCTAGACCTGGGGTATAGAGTACGCTTAGGGAGTGTGATTGTGTGTACAGTGTGTATTTATGTCTGTCTCCACGTTGGGTGAGTGCTGAGTAATTGAATATGAGAGCATGAGGGTGGGAATGGATGTTTGTATCTGTGTGTGCCTGTTTGTTTGTGTCTATATGTCAGGTTGGGTATCAGACGCCACCTCTCTAGGGACATCTCAGACCCTCCAAGGTATGGAGGCCTATCTCCCTCCACCACTCCCCTTGCCAGTGGCAGACGCCCTCAGACATCGGTGCATTGGTGTTTTTTTTGTGTCCGGGGATGGGTGTCCAGGTACACACCAGCTCACTCCTGGTGGCTGCTTGTCGGGGCCTGGAGCCTGGGGCTCGCTCGGGCCCCTTCGGGGGTGGGGTGCCCTCGACCTCTCTGGCACAGCTGGCTGCCGGCGGAACTCACGGGCACGTCACTGCAACCCCCCTTGGCTTCTGCTCCGTAGCTGCTGAGTGACCCCTCATCTGGGGCTCTCCTCAGCTCTTTCCGGGATAGTGGCGCGGCTGCCCCTCCGTTGGTCTTCCTTGGTCTCTTGTGCTCTGGGGGCCTCTGGATGTCTGGGGCCTGGATCTCCTCCATACCTGCTTCATGCCCTGGAGGACGGGCTGTGGCTCCCCACACCCTCTAGCAGATCATTACATGAAGGAACCTTTTAAATACAAGCGCGCTCACGCTCACAAGTGTACACATGGGTGCTCACAGACACAAACTACACCCTTTTTGGCTCCAACCTCAAAGCACACTATGCGCTGTAAGTCTTACGTGCTGCATAATAATATTCAATATTTAATATTTACTGCTATATACACATAGAGTATCGCGAGGGTGTTGTGTTTATTATATTGCTGTTTTTGTTTGCTTGTTTTCTCTTTTTTTTTTCTCTCAACAAGTGATCCAGGTGATATATATAAAAATATGTATTTTTTGCCCCCATCATCACTATTCCTCTTCCCCACTGTCTTTGTTTCCCTCCCTCTCCCCGGTCATGTCTGTCCCGTCTGTAACAACTGAAAATAAAATAAAATAAATAAATAATAACAACAAAGGTCAATCAAATGGACCAATACGGCAAGGCAGGGATGGTCCACCTGGTAAAGTAATTCCGTTGGGCTTCTCTCAAGGAAAGGGGGGGGAGGCAGTATGTGAAAACAAAACAATTCAATTCAACATGGTTTATTTATATAGTGCCAGTTCACAACAACAGTCACCTAAAGACACTTTGTGATGTAAAGACTGTACAATATTCAAAAGAAACCCCAACAATCACGCCATGAGCAGTAGGAAGGAAAAACTCCCTTTTGACAGGAAGAAACAATGCAGTGCAATCCCAAATCGTGATTTTTATGAATGAGAAATATCTACCAACATATTTGATGGAGTTCATGCAAGTGAGAAAAGATACACGGGAAGAACACAAAGAAAACAACATGGGATCATCTGACCGAAAAGTTCAATCTGGCTCAACATCAGCCATTCAAAGCAAGAACAACTCAGTGTTCAGCATCTCAGGTACCATTGAAATCAAGGAAGACCAGAATCACAGATTGTCAGACTTATTATTGACCACAGCACAGATGTTTTTAATATCACATTTTCAGACTCTGAAGCTCCTATTAAGTTAGAAATTAATCTTTCTATTTCCAAATGAAAATTAAATGGTAGAAATACAGAGTTAATGTTACACATTTGACAGAAATTAAACTCATTTGCTTTGCCACTGCTGTGTCCTGCCCGATAATAATGAACGGTGAAACACAAACTCTGTGAAATAAGAACAGAACAGTTAAAATATATCAGTTCAGTGGTGATGGTAAGGAACACCCAGCCCTAGAAGAAAGGAGAAAGTGACAAAGCTGCAAATGTGTTTTCTTGGAAATGAAATGGGGATGTTGAAATTACATGAAATGCTTCACTGGATTACGGGAACTGTAGTTTGGACAAAATTGCCTCTCTCTCTCTCTGTGTGTGTGTGTGTGTGTGTGTGTGTGTGTGTGTGTGTCTCTCTCTCTCTCTCTCTCTGTGTCTATAGATATAGATATTGTGAGTACAAGAAAACAATGATTAGAATACAATGTGCTTAAGTTTGATTAGATGATAGGGTCCAGCTGTAGATCAGAGGAATAGGAAAGGATTTGTGAATGTCTGTGTGTTTTAGGTTGGTTTAGCTATAGGCCTGAGTGTGTGTGTAATTGTGCAGAGAGGGAGAGGAATTTATTGACACTGGGGGTCTGCCTGTCATAAAAGAAAATAGGAAGTCACAGTAGGGGGATGCTAGGACTGTATGGAACAGATAGGAAAGAGAGGAGAAGTCTGTTACCCTTGTCCCTGAATGTAATAAAGGCTCATAACTGTCACAACTTAGAAGTAGGTTTGCAGGAGACCCTCCACATGCTTAGCTGTAAGAGTAAGACAAACAAGAAGCCAACAGCTTAGTGGAAATTCCCCAAGGGATACCTGAGTGGGGGTCTCAGTGCTTGTGACCTGATAACCATGTTTTGTAGAGGAGTTTGGTGTAGCTTGGGTGAGGGGAGATGGACTTTTATGACCGGCAGGAAGTCACATATACACACCCAGTGCTGTAACTGTTACAACACATACACACTCACTCACGTCGCACACTCACAGGTACGCGCACACGCAGGCACTCACGTGCTCGCACCTACATACACAAACACAGTGTTTTGGGTTTATAACACACCATGTGGGTTTTACGATGGGGGGTCGCTTCTATAAAACTGGTTGTAACAGACAAAGAAGTTGAGATCTGCAGAGAAATTGCCGGACCCTGTATATCTCCCCTTCTAGAAGGTGCATGAGTGACTGAAGATGAATAAAGGTTTTGTGAAATAACTACTGAGTTCCGGTGTCGTCTCTGGAGGCCTGAGGAATAAAAAGAACTGGGGTGAAACTGAAAACGCAACAATATATAGGATAATCTCTTACACACTCTTAGACACAAGGCTTTTATTTATCAAAAATTGTGAGGAAAAAGTTGTGGCGTCACTTTTGACTGAAAAAGTCAATAACTGTAAAAAAGGGCCACTTAGAATTGAGTTCACCTGAATAATATGGGTGCTGTGTTTGTAACTTATGTAGTTTATGAATATTCTTAGCTGTTTAAATGCTTGGATAGCTGTTAGCGGCAATGTTATAAAAAGGAATCATTTATCTATGTCAGTCTGCCTGATTGACAAGTGTAAAGATTACAATACAACATATTTAATGTGGCTGGAGAAGGTCTCCAGAAGTGTTGATAATCTTATCTGGCTTGTGTGGTCACGCCGTATGTGCTGCACAATGTCAGGTTGCGAAGGTCAAAGGCAGCTTTGTTGAAGTC